>NC_054707.1:56852904-57020404 GCF_016097555.1 Gigantopelta aegis | reverse complement strand
GATGACGTCAAGACTGCAGAGATCACATTAACCAACAGCCAGATTCTAGCAGACTTGAGTTCTTATCTACAGCACCTTGACAGCCCCCAGCGAGCAAAGTTGACTACGTTGATACAAGACAATGTTTCCATTTGTCAGGACTTTCCAACGGTTACCAATACCTTAATCCAGGATGTGCGCTTGGAACCTAACGCTACACCGATTCGACTGCATGCCTATCGAATAAACCCTGTAAAACGTGCAGCACTGAAAAGGGAGATAGATTACATGTTGGAACACGACATTCTGGAACATTCAAACAGTCAGTGGGCATCACCTGTTATACTAATTCAAAAGGGAGATAACAGTTTTCGGGTGTGTGCTGACCTACGTCGCGTGAATCATCTCATCAAGGCAGATGCCTACCCTCTACCCCGCCTTGACGATTGCATCGACCGAGTTGGACACGCTCAATACATCACCAAATTGGACCTATTGAAGGGGTTTTATGCCATTCTGTTAACGGGGAAAGCTAAGGACATTCTCGCGATCATCACACCTGACGGCCTCTTCCAATTTCGAGTGATGCCGTTTGGTTTAAAGACTGCCCCTGCTGCCTTTCAAAGGATGATGAACCATGTGTTATCAGACTTAGAAAACGTCAGTGTGTATCTGGACGATGTGGTGTTAGCCACCGACACTTGGGATGAACATTTAACCGGTTTACAACAAATATTCAGTCGCCTACAGAAAGCTAACTTGACTGTGAACCTGTGTAAATGTGAATTCGTGAAGGCTTCAGTGACCTACTTAGGTCATACTATCGGACATGGTTGCGTCGCCCCACTGCAGGCCAAGACACTAAGCATCAGCCAGTATCCTGTACCGACCAACCGTCGTGAAGTTCGCCGGTTTCTTGGTATGGCCGGTTATTATCGTCGTTTCTGTGCTAAATTTGCGACGGTAGCTGCACCCATCACATCGCTGCTAAAGAAGGAATCGAAGTTCCAGTGGTCAGATGAATGCGAGAAGTCATTCAACCGTCTTAAGCAGATGTTCTCCTCGTCTCCCGTGATGGCAGCACCAGACTACCGAATGCCTTTCAAGCTGGCTGTGGATGCCAGTGACGTGGGAGCTGGAGCTGTGCTGTTCCAAGAAGACGAAAATGGACTGGACCATCCTGTAAGTTTCTTCTCCAAAAAGTTTGACAAACACCAGGTGAACTATTCCACTATAGAGAAGGAAGCCTTGGCCATGGTACAAGCTCTGAAGCATTTTCAGATCTACGTGAAATCGGCATTGCATCAAGTGGTTGTCTTTACGGACCATAATCCGCTTACTTTCTTTCACAGAATGAAAGCCACCAACCAGAGAGTTTTGAGATGGAGTCTTCTTCTGCAGGAATTCCCAATTACCATTGAACATATCAAGGGCACATCCAATGTAATCGCTGATACCCTGTCCCGAAGTTGAACGTTGTGATAATGTGTTGACGTTCTTGATTTCTGTTTTTGTTTTTATATATTTTATTGTATACCAGGGACTCAGAGACTCAATGTGATTACTGGTAGTCACCTTATTACTATAAATGCCCGGATGCGTCGGTTAACGCACTCTTGTTTTGTTTAAATGTAGTATATTTCCCTATTCCTAGAGTAGAGGAAATATCCTTTTTGAGGTGGGGGTGTGTGACGGAACATGCTCTTATCTTTTCGCCTGTGGCTATGTCCATTGTGTTGGGGGCTAGTGCAGCTTGGTTACGTAATACCTCCGCGCGACCGTACCTCCTAATACACACCCAGACCAGTTGTGGAGGCCATGTGGAGAGTGGTTACGTAATACTTCTGCGCGACCATGGTATCTCTAGCGAACTGGCGACGACCAGTCTAGGCTTGTAAGAAAATATACTGTCTTGGTCGCTGTGGAAATATACACATCATAAGATTCTGGTCCCGCGTACTATCTCCGGACCAGTCTGGGATTTTATAATAAATAGTTAGGATTTTAGATATATCAGGGAGAAACATTGGAAGTATCCAGGGGAACGGACGTTGTCCAACTGAACGAACTATATTAGTTCAGACCGGACTTGGTAACTATATATTTCTGCTCTGTTGTATAACTTTGATGTGATTGATGTGACTTTAAATATTCTAATACTGTATTATAGAAATATTCTTTAGACAGTGTCTCCGGTAATCTGACAAAGTAAATTGTAGGCTTCACTGTTCTAATATTTTTATACGAGTATTTTGTAAGATAAAGCTTAGCCGGTCATCCTAGAGTACCTAGGTAAACTGTAGGTTATTGTCTTTATTGTCTTTACCAGTATTAATTCTGTATTACAAGGTTACTGAATGAGTATTTAAGGGTTAATTAAAAATTAACCAGTTAGGAATAGAGTTGTAATTCCTTTATTAATTAAGTTCCCCTGGCAGCGTTTCTCAATTATCACACGTGTGTGTGTTGTATCACGGTGAAGTGATTAGAATATTGTGTAAACTAGACACTTAGTGATTAACTAATTAAGTGATTAGCTCTGGGTTGTTATTATATTGTTGTTGTTAATTAACTACTGCGGCAAGTACTTTGTCAGCGTTAGAGTTAATACAGATTCCAAAGTGTATTGTGTTTTGTTGTGTTTTCTAGTGAACTAAACGTGCTACATATATATATATATATATATATATATATTTATATCAGATCCTATCTCTGATTACTCCTAGAGCCGGGCCACTCGGGTAGTAGCCTGCCCGATACAGAGAGATCTAATAGATATACAGTTAGGAGAGATATTTGGATAATCGTGTTTTATTCAGTTACGGGTATTATCAGGATCCCCGTGACAGTGGAGTATATGTATACGTGTTTACGTTTGTGTGTGTGTGTGTCTCTCTCTCTCTCTCTCTCTCTCTCTCTCTCTCTC
Source organism: Gigantopelta aegis (assembly GCF_016097555.1). NCBI lineage: Eukaryota > Metazoa > Mollusca > Gastropoda > Neomphalida > Peltospiridae > Gigantopelta > Gigantopelta aegis. Next base: position 57,017,499 of record NC_054707.1, on the reverse strand, counting down.
TCTCTCTCTCTCTCTCTCTCTCTCTCTCTCTCTCTCTCTCTCTCTCTCTCTCTCTCTCTCTCCCTCCCTCTCTCTCTCTCTCTCTGTCTCTCTCCGTGTTCGTGTGTGTGTGTGTGTGTGTGTGTGTTTTATGCACGTGCATGTTTATATAAATAATAAAGTATTTAAAACATTGTTTAAACATAATTAAAAAAAACACAATTAATGTCTTAAGGATGCTTACCACAGTTGGCAGTCGCTGCATCCTTTGTAATGTCTCCAGTAGCACTAAACTGTGTGTTGATACTTGTGGAATCACTCGTGGAACATCCGGTTCCTTTCGATCCCATTAGACATTCCGCATACTTTCTTAAGGCGCTGCGATAAAATGTTACAGAATCAACACTTTGGTTACAACCTATTCAGAAGCCACCTATTAAAACAATATCTGTTAAAGATGGATTATTATAGGTAAAATGTCATATTTGGCAATTTTAACATTAATTTGTGAATTAAAACAAATGTTTTGTTTATCACCACCACTAGAGCATGATGGAACCATTGGGCTATTTCACGTTCCAGCCAGTGCTCCACAACTGGTGTAACAAAGGCAGTGGCATGTACTATCCTGTCTGTGGGATGGTGCATATAAAAGATCCCTTACTGGTAATCGAAAAGAGCGGGTTTCCTCTCTCAATATCTGTGGTCCTTAACCATACGCCATATAACCGTAAATAAAATATGTTGAGTGCGTAGTTAAATAAAACATTTCCTTCCTTCCACTAGAGCATAATCATCGGCTATTGGATGCCAAACATTTCGTAATTTTGACATATAGTCTTAAAGAGGAAACCCGCTACACTTTCCCATTAGTAGCAAGGGATATTTTATATGCACCATCGCATACAGGACAGCACATACCACAATAATTTGTGATAAATAAAAACATTAATATTTTCCTGCAACCACTATATATGTAAGCAAGGTGTGATGACTAGACATTGGTGGGAATGAGAAGGCAGACAGGTTTTCGAAAGATGAAGGAAAATTGAAGACAATCTCAAACCAGTCAGCACAGGAAATGGAGACGAGGCCCGCTGGAGCCGAGACTCGTTATTCTTCAGGAATGGAGAGTTACGAAAATATATTCCCCTACTTAAAGTGGCAGACCCTAGTTTCAACCCGTAAGAATGAACACTAAGTTTAATTTATTTATAAACCAGTAACGCATTTCAATAAACTTACAACAGAGTGAAACAAGAGTCTGTGACGCTGAAACGGTGAAATACCTTTAACAATAGACTAAATTGCGACTCCATAAGGCCACCTATTTTTTATTAAATGGTTTACGGATTTTTTTTCCACAAAATATATGTAGGTGGTCGAAATAAAAATAAAAATAAACGTTTTGGATCCATTTTTTTTTATTTTTTTTTCTGACCAATTTTTTTCTGTCGGAGGAAAAAAAAAGAAAATTTTCAAATCCAGAAAATTCGTTTTTGTCAGCGAAATGAAGTTTTCTACTGAGATGTATGCGGCCATTGGAACTGATTGAACGCTGGAACGCTTCTCGTTTCGACAGCCTGCACCACCAGGTTGGATTCTTTTTTAGCGAGATTCCTTGCCTCCACGTCATTTCTCCGTCTGACTGTCGACTTGGGTTTTTTCGTGACTCGTATGACGGCCATTCTGCAGAACGCCACGGTTGTTCGCGTTTAGTCTCTACATGTCCAAGCCTGTCCTAGCAGCACTGGAGGATTGACCGCCCCACTCTAAGAAGAAATAGGAAGCGGGGTCGGCCCCTACTACTCTTTTTCTAGACTTTACCTTGCTTTATAGTGATACCATCTCGTATCCTCCGGAGTCGGGCCGCACCACTATACCAAACCATGACGACTGGACTATACCCTAGTCTGATACTCTCTATCGTTCAGACGGATCCGGCTTCTCAAGATCTGTATTTCAGCACAGCACTACACCTTCAACGTCTATCGACTGTCAATCTAGGGGTTTTCTTGACGGGATGCAACCCATCTCGTCCCTTTAAGCTGTGCACCCAAACGGCCTTAACGAGGCCACTCGCGTGGACATATCGATCGGACTTTAAACTTTTAGATCTGCGTTCAAAATTTTATGTCGAAATTACTTCTTTTTTTAAATATTATTAAATAGTCCGACCTCTCTTCTTTCTGTTATTTAATTTCGGACTGTCCTTCTAAAATGCTCCAAATTATATAAATATTCGGCCGAGCAGTCAATTCTTTTTTTTTGTGGCTTGTAACCTTTTTTTTTTTTATCTATTCTATTAACTTTTTTACTAATAGCTACTTTCAAAAAATTTTGCCCATATTCTCCCCCCCCCCCCCCCCCCCCCCTCCATCCCGAGTCAGGCCACCGATCTTATCGGAGGTCGGACTCGGGATGGGCGTGTTCGAAACCCTAGTGGTATATGGGCACGTTAAACTAGTTATCATCATCATCATCATCATCAAATCCAGATTATTCATCATGAACACACACACACACATATATATTGCAAATGGATTTTGTGGTTGCATGTACTTTCTCATTCACTACCATTCTGCTTCCCGGGTTTTACAGTATTTATATCTCGTTTAAATAACTAATGTGGATATATTCATGTTATTTCAAAACAATTACACTAATAAATATATAATCGGGGCGAATCGACTCACTTTTGGGGCGAAACGACTCCGTACGAATAAGATTTTAGAACGAACCAACCCTGGTATGGGTGAACGGGTCTAAGGGCGAAACAACACAGGGTTCAAAATGGTTTTAGGGCGAAACGATCCGGATTCAACAGAAATTGGTCTGCACATGTCGTAATTTTACTGCTTTGGCATTCAGGCATATAAATACTGTATTATACATAGATGCTTATTGATTTATACTTTTGATATGTATTTATGATGTTGAATTAGTTAATACAGACATACTACGATAAACTGTTCAATTCTGCTACTTGAAATTCTGATTTCGACATATAGCCGCTTTCCGCAAGTATCAATAACAACAACAACAAGATGGTGGCCATGCACCTGTGCACCCGCACAGTACACGGCAAAGTCAAAACGCAACGTACTTCTGAATAAATAATTTAACAAAGACAGAATATGATTTGACAAGTATAATTTTGGGAAAAATACCCTTGAAAAATACCCTTGAATTTTTTTTTTTTTTTGGTCAGAACGGCGGTAAAAAAAAATTTTAAAGTGTAGGTTTGCATTTTTTTTTTTTTCCACCGGGACTTTTTAATGAACTTCGGCGGATCCGTAAACCTATTAATCAAAAACGACTGGCCTAACCGTTACCTTTCAGACGCACTTGCATTTGTTAAAATATGCAAAATGCATTTTGATATTAAAAACACCAGGATGACCAGAAACACTTCGGATGTACGGAAATGGATCATCTAAATAATACAATCTAAGTATAATATGATTTCAGCTATCAAAAACGGCTCTAATAGTGTTAAATATGCCTTAGTGTTTACCAACTAGGGTATGTGACTTTAAACTGCACCAAGTACATACATTTTGACGAACAGCCGCCAGTCTGATTCTCGACATGAGCAGGACTACGACTTTGACACGTCCGTACTCGGCAACGTTGAGCCCGATACTTGAACTATTAGGACTAGAATGAAATACGTTTTCTGTCAGTCAGCTGAGTTACTCACGTGCACTGGGCGGCTTTGGTACTCGCTGCCGATTTGTCTAAAGTGTATGTACCTGCACATCCAGTACAAGTATCACCGCTGATTGACTGAATCACTCCTGTAACACATGGCACGTTAGGATAAGATAAGGTAAGATAAAATAATGATACGCTATATGGCATGATAGGACAAGACAAGATACGATACGATATTTAAGATATAATAATGATACGATATAATATGATATGATATGGTAGATATGATGTAATATGATATATATGTGATAGGATAGATACATCAATGAATGCACGTTCAACGACACCATATCACTAAAATACATCGGCTCTTGGGTGTCAAACTAAGGTAAATACAAAGTTAGGCAAGATTAAAATGTACAATAAAATTCATTATCGCTAAATAATATGATATATGTTATGGTGTAATACGAGTCGACATGATACATGGTATAGTCAGGTCAGGTCATGTATAAACCAATACACTGCAATACAATACAAAATAATATATGGATGTAGGTAGGTAGTAAGCAAGTATGCATGTAGGTAGATATATACAGATACACACATACACTCAGACACATAATGCACATATATAAACATGCATGCATACATACACACGCACGCGCGCGCACACACACACACACACACTCACACGCACACATACACTCTCACACACAGACACTGTCACACATACACACACATACACTCTCACACACACACACACACACACACACACACACATACATACATACATACATACATACATACATACATACATACACACACACACACACACACAGACACACAGACACACGCACACACACACACACAGACACACACACACACAGAAAGAAATGTTTTATTAAACGGCGCACTCAACACATTTTATTTACGGTTATATGGCGTCAGACATATGGTTAAGGACCACACAGATTTTTTTAGAGGAAACCCGCTGTCGCCACATAGGCTACTCTTTTTACGACAGGCAGCAAGGGATCTTTTATTTGCGCTTCCCACAGGCAGGATAACACAAACCATGGCCTTTGTTGAACCAGTTATGGATCACTGGTCGGTGCAAGTGGTTTACACCTACCCATTGAGCCTTGCGGAGCACTCACTCAGGGTTTGGAGTCGGTATCTGCATTAAAAATTCCATGCCTCGACTGGGATCCGAACCCAGTACCTACCAGCCTGTAGACCGATGGCCTGCCACGACGCCACCGAGGCCGGTCACACACACACAGACACACCCACACACACAAACACACACCGATACACACACAGACATACCCACACCCACACACATACACACACAGACACACACACACACACACACACACACACACACACATACACACACACACACACACGCACACAGACACACACCTATATATGAATAAAAGGTCCACGGGAATAACCTATGATGCAGCATTATAACGGTCGTGTATGTCAAGATCTCAGTGACACACAAAATTAAATACCTACAAGTATGGTAGGCTATTAAAAGATTATGCTTTCTTAGGCATAAATTGTTCACGAAAGAAAGAAAGAAATGTTTTATTTAATGACGCACTCTACACATTTTATTTATGGCGTCAGACATATGGTTAAAGACCACATATATTGAGAGAGGAAACCCGCTGTCGCCACTTCACGGGCTACTCTTTTCGATTACCAGCAAGGGATCTTTTATATGCACCATCCCACAGACAGGGTAGTACATACCACGGCCTTTGAAATGCCAGTCGTGGTGCACTGGCTGAAACGAGAAATAGCCGAATGGGCCCACCAACGGGGATCGATCCCAGACCGACCGCGCATTGAGCGAGCGCTAAATTGTTCACGATTGCAGAGATATAAACTTTAATTTTTTTTTTAAATAGCACCGTATCAAAAATGTGACAGCACGTTATTCCCGTGGATCCTATCTATTTATCTATCTATCTATCTATATATATTGTTAAATATTGAAGTTCAAATCTCTGAATGTTTTTTGTTTGTTTGTTTTATGGGTCACGAGATACAGTATATCGATTATGCTGTACAAAATGAAATGCAACCAACCTGCCAGTATGACAAATCCAAACAGAGTATTCATCTTGGAGATGAGCTTCTTTGGTTCAGTCTACGTCGGGAACGTCTGAAGACCACTTTAAAATTTAGGAAGTGCTGATAGTTAGACTGTTATCCTATTTATGTATTCTCGTCACTAAGGAATATGTCGCAATGAAACATAAAGATTCCAAGGGGTGGGGCTCGACATTGTATAGTATAACTACCACTGTGTGATTATTTAAAGCAAAACATGGTTGCTATGAAAGATTACTCGTATACAAACACTTACCCACGACTCTATCGTCCCTGATGTTGGCTATTTTTAAATGTTATTCTTTGACAAAAGCTTGCTGAGATTGCGACATGACACAGACCTAAATTTCAGTGACAGTCTCCTTTGTTTATCGTACCATGGAAGTTGGTGTCGTCATTAAACATATAAATAACATTAATAATGAACGGTTCGGCGTCTCCGTTTGAGTAGATTAAAAGAGTTGGTTTATTTAGATTGTAAATAATATAAACAAATATTTTAATCTAAAGCCCATTTGTTTTGGCATGGTGTCAACAAGATACCCGGGCTCACAATCGGGAGTAATTTCGAAGTTGTGTTTTTTAAGAACGCTTAAAATTTAAAAGAAAATAAAACGACAAAGGCAACTTTATTTATTCCAATTAGGTTGCTTTGTTTCACTCTTATGACCATGAGGCGGGGCTCCAATCCTCAAATTAGGGCACAAAAAGATATTTGGGGCAAAATGAGTTTGCCTGAAACCTTTATTCAGTGACATATTTCCATCATTCTACCAACAATATTCCATGCACAAATGCGTATTGATTTGTTGCAATACTATAAACCATTTGGCAGTAATACTAATATGAAGAAATAATGCTATCCGGACTCGGACATTTCTGTTTAATTTGGGCAAACATCAGCCTGCCTCCAACCCCCCCCCCCCCCCCCCCCCCCCCCCCCCTCCCTCTTACAAACTTGGGAGCTCGTACGCGTATGCTTATGACATGTTTGTCTATGTGAAGAAAAATAGAAATTTATTGTGATCATGTACGAGAAATAGTTTTCTAAAGAATAACCTGTTTACAAAAATAGTCCAGTTCTCTAATGCATCGTTAAGACGCTGACGGTATAATGTTTGTCAATGTTGGAAGTCTCAGCTATTGGATGTTTTGATTAAAAGTGAGAAATTCACTTGTGGATTTTCATTGCTGTTCAGTGTATTATTTGTCTTTTCTGTGTCATGCAAATATTCGACCCAGATTTAATATGCGATATATCATTTTCGATTGTGATGTTACCTTGGTTATTTTTGTTATACCTGGGTAATACGTCCAGTCTTTGTGTTAAAGCACATAGAGAACAACCCGGGTCAACATTGCGCGTGGGAGCCAACTTGCAAACACAATTATGTGTTCCCTTTAATTTGGTTAACTCACACATCGCTGTACTCATTTTAGTTTTGTCATGAATTCCTCTTCTTTCTTCTCTATTTTGCTTCTCAACATAACGTTTAACAAACCGTTTTAGGGCAAGGGGCCGACCGACCGACAGACCTACTATTTCAAAGGTTGAGTCGGGTTACAGTCAAACAAACATTATTATTATCCCTGTGAGATAAGTTAAATAGGTCAGAATTGTTTTGAAATATCTGTTTATAGAAACAGAAAGAGCTCTGCTAAAAGCTTTGAAGTGTATGTAAACAATTCACTACAGACTAATACTTGTCTTACAGGTAAAGCCTTGACCATCATATCTGAATGCTGTATGTATGAAAAAGTTTGTTTTGTTTAACGACACCACTAGAGCATATTGATTTGTTAATCATCGGCTATTGGTTGTCAAACCCACTACATTTTTCCATTAGCAACAAGGGCTTTTTTATATGCTCCATCCCACAGCCATGATAGCACATACCACGGCCTTTTATATACCAATCGTGGTGCTCTGGCTTGAACGAGAAATAGCCCAATGAGCCAAGCAACGGGGATCGACCGCACATCAAACGAACGCTTTACCACAGGGCTATGTCCCGACCCATATACAGACGACGAAACACAATAATAATAATAATAATAATATAATAATAATAATAATATTATTATTATTATTATTATTATTATTATTATTATTATACTGATATTTATACACTTAAATGTCAAAATAATAATACAATAATAATAAACATTAAAATGTTTGAACACCTGCCCTTGTACTCACTTGCTCAGTCGGTTGAGCGCTTCCCTCATGTGCTTTCGTCGCAGGATCAAACCACATCAGTAGATCCGTACAACTGAATGGTGGGGGGGTTTTCTCGTTTCAACTAGTACACCATAACTGGTCAAAGGCCGTGGCATGTTCTTTCCTTTCTTTGACATCCAATAGCCGATGATTAAAGGTCCAGGATTATGGCACATTATTAATACACAGTATATATACAGTATTACAGTCATTTTTTGTAAAACGCTTGGGAAAAATAAACACTGCTCAGGTCGATTTGTAGCGCATCAGACCTGTGACGTGGTATGCGGCGGATTCCACTCATTCTGTTAGTAGGTCTGAAAATTATTTTTTTCCCAAAACAGCCGATTCTTAGCGGACGGTAGTTTGGACAGTTTAATCTTATTACATTTGTCCATCTACTCTAACGGTGCCTCAATTGGTGAGGAAGAAGGAGAAAATCCCTATCAATTTGAGACGGAATACATAAACGATGACCTGGTGAGTCAAAGGACTATGTATTGAAGTGGTATACGAAAATGTTCCAGATGGCGGAACACTACTCACCGATCTTGAAAGTTGGTAAGACAAATTTAGAATTGATCTTAATTATAGAGATGGTATATATTGTCAAATTATTTTATAGTCAATATAGGGTCTAATGTTTAGACAAAATATCCCCGTCTAGACATTTTCAATGATTACTTATTGTCGTGTATATGTAATGAAAGATGTAGGCTACCACAATCTCTCAAAACCTTGAAATGCTGTTTGATTATTTTATTTTGGGTCATTGTAGTTTCATCATCAAAAGACAATTTTTAGCCAATTTGTTCAAAAAATAACAATTGGGTGGGTAACATCTGAGAATATTTGCCTAGTATAGTTGTAGTAATAAACTTGGTAACATGCATATATCATTACTTATAATGAATAATAACTTGTGCAAAAGAAAAGAGGACAAGGTTGTTAACAGTTTCATTTGAATATTTATTTACATGATTATATACTAATTGATCCACACTATATACAGGGCTAGTTCTGGGTCATCAGAAAATTTTGCCAAATTATCTATCAAACTTAACAGTTTTAAGAAACCCAGTTCTTTTGTGACAAAAGATCAATTATTTTGCCAAATTAAAATGAAATTTGCCAATTGTGTTTGAAAATGGCGAATTTGGCAAGTGCCGGAGCTAGTCTTGCTATATAATATGAAAATTAAATTATCAGTTGATTATATAAGGACAATATACATAAATGCAATTGCAAAGCACTACATACATACGTTAAAAAAATTAAATGGATATGACTTTTATTATCACAGTGAATAAGTGACATATTTACAACTATTTACATGAAAGACTGATTTAACATCCCCACTCTGTATCTGTGTGTTATCCAGGTGAAATTAGTTCTGTTGCTCACATCAGTATTTATTTATACTTGTTAATCAATAGTTAATCACAAACTCCAGCTTAAATATCTATATCTCCATGATGTATAATTTTATAGGGTAAGATGTTACCGAACAATTCATAATTTGAGGTACATTCTGTCAGAACACATTCCCACAGCCCTCGAAATAAGTTGCCAACAATTGGTCAAGCCTTGCATTTTCACGTTAGAATACAAAGGACAAGTGCTTATTTCGAACACTGTTAAGTATTGACTATTGGATGTCAAACAGTTGGTTGTATTGACAGTCAGAGGCAATCTGACATGGGGCACTGCTTGGGACGGCATAAAAAATGGTCCATCTTAAGGATACAGTTCTTGGACTAAAGCAGTTATATTTTTCCTCCGGGTGGAGAGGGTTGAGGGGATTTCATCATAGGTTAACAAACATACAACTGACACAATCGATTAGAATTATTTGAACACGTATTGTATTCACCAGGATATATACCCTACAATTTAATAACTATTTAATTTATTGTTTCTTTATGTACACATAAAACAAACATCAACGCCAACATTTTTACATTAATTCCACCATCTAAACTGGAGAAACATTTAACCGTTAAGTTTTCCCCACACAATCGATTATTAAGTATTATGATATTGGTAGAACCAAACTTGTTTTCTTTCTTTTTTATCCCACTGCCCCCTTTCCTTTCTCTCCTTTGAATTCCATCTCATTTCTTCCCGATCTGGCAACTCCTCCTATATGTCAACTTCTTTCACCTCCACATCCCAGTCCTTGTCTCTCCAACCGCGACAGGTGCTTGTCTCTTGTGGCTATCTGTGCCACACACCTGCCATTCCCCATCAGCTTTTAGCTGTGGGCTTAGTCTGACTACTTCGGGGAGTGTTCAGTAGTTACTTCTGGCATTGTTAAGAGACACTTTTAACCACCTACTATGCACCCCTACTACCGGTGGTCGTTAGTTAGTGCCGTGGGTCAGACCAGCTTTGTTAGCGGCAGAGGTGTGGACAGCTCAGAAGACAGAGTCGGAGGAAACTGATAGAAAGGATTGAATCAGATTGAAATCGTGGGAGAAATTGGAAAGTTGTTTTTTTATATTAAGATAATGAGAATGATTGGCAGAGGGTGATAGATGAGAAAGATGAATGAATGTGTGAGCCAGCTTTGACGGGATTTGAACCACTGTCGTCAACTTGATTGTCCAGCTGATTATCCACTAGACCAGGGAGCTCACTAGGAAGAACCAAACTTAGACATTTTCGATTATAATCATTTACCAATTTAGTCATTCCATATTATTTCACTTAGTATTTTAATAAACACGTTTTGGACTATACATGCAAGTGTGTTAGTTGTTGACACATGAGTTCCATTTATATAACATTTTCAGTGCTATAAAAACATTTTAAAACTGATTGTTAACACAAACATCAATTTTCTGTTTTGGGTGCAAATGTGGAAAATGTGCAATTATGGATATAACATTGTGTGTAGTTATGGCTTCTTCGATAACTGGTCGCTTAAAGTTGGAATATTGAAAGCTGGGAATGTTCAAGTCCAAGATGGAGGAAAGTTCTGATGGATTTGATATCACTCCATCAAACTGCGTGGTCATCAGTTCGTCAGTGTACCCTGAAATAATAAGCAATGTAACCAACTATATTAATAAAACAATTATATATATATATATATATAGATAGATAGATAGATAGATAGATAGATAGATAGATAGATAGATAGATAGATAGATACATACATACATACATACATACATACATACATACATACATACATACATAGATAGATAGATATGTATAGATATCTATATATATATATATATATATATATATATATACACACACACACACACACACACACACACACACACACACACACACATACATACATACATACATATATATATATATATATATATGTGTGCTTTTGTATCCATTAGCCATATTTATTTTGTTTCTAAGATGATCAATGATATATTTTTTATGTTGTTGAAAATGATCTATATTTGGCTGGACGCAGCCCAGTGGTAAAAGAGCTCGTTTAATGCGCGGACGGTTTGGGATCGATCCCCGTCAGGCCCATTGAGCTATTTCTCGTTCCAGCCAGTGCACCACGACTGGTATATCAAAGGCCGTGGTATGTGCTATCCTGTATGTGCATATAAACAATCCCTTGCTACTAATGGAACATGTAGCAGGTTTCTTCTCTAAGACTGTGTCAAAATTACCAAATGTTTGACAACCAGTAGCCGATGATTAATGTGCTCCAGTGGTGTCGTTAAACAAAAACATAATTTAATTGACTTTGAAAATTATATAATAATTTGCAAGTGTCCTAAATGTGGGTTGCACATTCTCGTGTGTACAAGCCAGAGACAAGTTGCTCAAAGCATATATATACACAGAAAAAGTTTGTATTTAATTATGAAATACTAGCTCCATATTTTTATCGTTCTAGGGTTAGTACCCTCCAATGTCGAGACAAACCCATATGGGGGGACCCACACTATGTAAGTATATGTGTGTGATTTTATAAAATTTAATAGTTTAAAAACGTTTATGGGGGTGTATGGTCCCCGTGCCTCCCGCCATCCAACGCCACTGGTACCCTCCCGGCCGTGTGTGTGTGTGTGTGTGTGTGTGTGTGCGTGTGTGTGTGTGTGTGCGTGTGTGTGTGCGTGTGTGTGCGTGTGTGCGTGTGTGTATGCGTACGTGTGTGTGTGTGTGTGTGCGCGCGTGCGTGCGTGTGTGTGTATGCGTGTGTGTGTGTGTGTTTAACTTGTAACTCACCTTTTTAGCTCTTAATTTAGCTGGTGCTCGTCGTGGTTTCCTGTTTGCTGTCATGCGCAATCGTTGAACTTGTACCAGTGGGGATACAGGCTTGGAACAGATAAGTTCAAAAAGAAAACAGTTTAGGTGCCATACAATAATGGTCATAATCCCCAGGGGTGAAGTGGTCACTGCAGATCCTATCATATCGTGCCGGTCCTTCCCATTTCCACTGAGCTACTAAAGTTCGGGAAAACATGCAAACTTCGCTTGTCGTTAACTGCAGCTTTGGTACATCCAAACACTGAACAATGGTTCTCCATGTTTCACATTTGAAAACTATCTCTAAAACAATATTCCATCCATACAATTCAATTCACTGGAATAACATTTAAAAAACAAAACAAAAACGCGTTCCAAATCAAATGTGTGAAAAGGTTAGGTCAGGTCAGGTGTGAAAAACGCTTTCAGAGTATGCCGCATACCATATCATTGGGTCACGTTATTTAGCATTTTGGCAAGCGTAAATTGTTATTGCGAATATATATATATATATATATATATATATATATATATATATATATATATATATATATATATATATATATTGTAAAAGGTATACGTAGATACCAAACAGTAGTGAATTACGTTTTCGATAAACCTGGACCTTTAATTAATCAATGTGCTCTAGTGGTGTCGTTAAGCAAAACAAACAAACTTTTATACTCACGTGCATTAAGATTATGATAATATAGAATGTACACAGGAATAACATACCGACAATCCAGAGAATGTTAACTGTTATCCTGTGAAAGTAGCTCTCTCCAATATTAGGAATAGAAGGACAATGAATGTAAACAATAAAGGAATAAACACATTAATGAAGATGTAGAATAGTATCTTAGGAACAGAGTAGCCACTGTAATGTACGCTGCACTGTATTAAATGAATATATATAAACACTTTGTAAACGACAGAGTCATTGGATGTTCTTGACCATGTTTTAATGTCCATATAGGAAAGTAGCCATACGGTGTACTTCTGTTAGCTAAAGCAATGCAAACATGACGTTATTTTCAATTCACACAAAGAGCAGCCAAATGTTGTACAATTTAGATCAAAGCTGAAGGTACATTTACACATGTGTAAGAATTATACCATTGTGCGAGACCACGTGTAAGTACACAACTATGTGTTGCTTGCTCATAATTAACCAGTGCCACTGACTTTATAGCTCATAAGACCGGCCTCGGTGGCGTCGTGGTAGGCCATCGGTCTACAGGCTGGTAGGTACTGGGTTCGGATCCCAGTCGAGGCATGGGATTTTTAATCCAGATACCGACTCCAAACCCTGAGTGAGTGCTCCGCAAGGCTCAATGGGTAGGGGTAAACCACTTGCACCGACCAGTGATCCATAACTGGTTCAACAAAGGCCATGGTTTGTGCTATCCTGCCCGTGGGAAGCGCAAATAAAAGATCCCTTGCTGCTAATCGGAAGAGTAGCCCATGTAGTGGCGACAGCGGGTTTCATCTCAAAATCTGTGTGGTCCTTAACCATATGTCTGACGGAATATAACCGTAAATAAAATGTGTTGAGTGCGTCGTTAAATAAAACATTTCTTTCTTTCTTATAGCTCATAAATGTTGACTTCGCATTCCAATACCTGTGTAAATAATTATAATAAACAGGGGCACTGCAAGCTAAATATTTGCATTAAATGCATAATAATAAATCGATATGTGCATATTACGTGTATAATAATACCCGGAGACTGTATATTAAACGCTATTCTGTCTCGGGTGTTGTTTAATCCACTTGATGATGGGATGCACATTAGCGCGTTAGCCTTGGCTCTAACCTGCTGTTAAAAGCCGCGGACACAAGATTTTAGCATAAGCGTGCGAGACGATGGCGGGGGGGGGGGGGGGGGGGGGGAGAGAGAGAGAGAGAGAGAGAGAGAGAGAGAGAGAGAGAGAGAGAGAGAGAGAGAGAGAGAGAGAGAGAGTTAGATGCTTCCCTACCTTAGATTATGGGGAGCCATTTAAGATGTTCCTATATTGATAGCTAGTTAATCCTTTTGTAGTACTATATAATATAAATGTTTTTCAATTCACACGCCAAGAGGAGTTAAGATTTATAATATACCATTGGATTCCAGAAAACCAGAAACAACAACAAAAAAGAAGAAGAGAAAAGACAACATTATTTTCAACCGAATAAATAAATAAAATATAGATAAAAGAAAAAAAAAAAAAAAAAAGTTTGTTTTATTTAACGACGCCGCTAGAGCACAATAATTTTTTATCTTATCATCGGCTATTGGACGTCAAACATATGGTCATTCTGACACTGTTTTTAGAGGAAACCCGCTGCCGCCACATAGGCTACTCTTTTTACGACAGGCAGCAAGGGATCTTTTATTTGCGCTTCCCACAGGCAGGATAGCACAAACCATGGCCTTTGTTGAACCAGTTATGGATCACTGGTCGGTGCAAGTGGTTTTACACCTACCCATTGAGCCTTGCGGAGCACTCACTCAGGGTTTGGAGTCGGTATCTCGATTAAAAATCCCATGCCTCGACTGGGATCCGAACCCAGTACCTACCAGCCTGTAGACCGATGGCCTGCCACGACGCCACCGAGGCCGGTCAAGATAAAAGAAAATAAATAGCTTATAAATCTATACTTGCATAAAAATTAGACGAAAGGAGAGAGAGAGAGAGAGGGAGAGAGAGAGAGAGAGAGAGAGAGAGAGAGAGAGAGAGAGAGAGAGAGAGAGAGAGAGAGAGAGAGAGAGAGAGAGAGAGAGAGAGAGAGAGGAGAGAGGGAGGGAGGGAGGGAGAGAGAGAGAGAGAGAGAGAGAGAGAGAGAGAGAGAGAGAGAGAGAGAGAGAGAGAGAGAGAGAGAGAGAGAGAGAGACAGACAGAGAGAGAGAGAGATACAGAGAGAGACAGACAGACAGAGAGACAGAGGGGGAGAGGGAGAGTGAGAGAGGGGAGAAAGAGAGAGACAAAGCGAAAGTGAGGGTGAGAGCGAGAGCTAGCGAGAGCGAGAGAGAGAGAGAGAGAGAGAGAGAGAGAGAGAGAGAGAGAGAGAGAGAGAGAGAGAGAGAGAGAGACAGACAGACAGACAGACAGACAGACAGACAGACAGAGGGAGAGGGGGAGAAAGAGAGTGAGAGTGAGAGCGAGAGCGGGAGCAAGAGAGAGAGAGAAGAGAGGGACGGACAGAGAGAGGAGGAGAGAGAGAGAGAGAGAGAGAGAGAGAGAGAGAGAGAGAGAGAGAGAGAGAGAGAGAGAGAGAGAGAGAGAGAGAGAGAGAGAATGATATATCTGTATATAAATATTGCATGTATTTTACATATAATTCGGACCTCCCCATCTTCTTTCTCTCAGCTGCCAAAGTGTCTATCTGCCCACTCTCAGTCCATGTTCCAGACCATTCTGAATACTCCATTGGCCAGTTCTTCATTACTGACAAACTAAATGATGTGGTATGTGCTATCATGCGTAAGGGGAAATGTAGACATATTTTGATTTCCATTGCATACGTTGAAGACCTAATGCCAGTGGATTGAACGATGCGTATTGGGGGTGTTGTCATTTTGTATTCCTTTCCTTTACCGACTATTTTTCAACCATATAATTGTGAGATACACCCTTGGACGTGCCCGTGAAGTCCGTGAACGTCGGTAATCTCGTTTAACACCTTCCTGTTGAGCCTAGCGGTGCAATCGCTTTGGTGAATTCTAGATATTGCCTGGCTATTTCAGTTTAGTCTTCATATCTGAGGTTCTGTGTTAAACACCGACTGGTCAGACCTGAAACTGGTACCTATCTTATCATGAGGAGAGGGATGTAATTCAGTGGTAAAGCGTTCGCCTGGTGCGCGGTCGGTCCAGGATCGATCCCCGTCAATGGGCCCCTTTGGGTGTTTCTCGTTCCAGCCAGTGTACCATTGCTGGTATATTAAAGTTTGTGGTATGTGCTATCATCTTTGTGGGATGGTGCATAGATCCCTTGCTATGAATGGGAAAATGTAGTCGGTTTCTTATTGTTTGTTACAAAATAGTTATTGCTTTGAACTATTTGTGTCCATTTTAATGTCAGGCCTATATAGGAGTACCTCATCTAAATTTCGATGTGGTGATGCTCCTATTCGGTTAGGGGGCGGAATGTATCCCAGTGGTAAATCACTCGCCTGATGTGCAGTCGATATAGGATCGATCCCCATCAGTGGGCTCATTGGGCTATTTCTCGTTCACCCCCAGTGCACTATTACAGAGGTTGGTGTATATAAAAGATCCCTTGCTGCTAGTACCTAATGTTTGACATCCAATAGCCAATGATTAATACATTAATGTGCTCTAGTCGTGTCGTTAAGCAAAATAACTTTAACTTTGTATCTCACCATGCGTGATACATTGTTTTATATATATCAGTCATGATTTCCACAGCATTTGCAATCGAATCGCACAAGTTTCACTTATTTTTTGTGTTTATATAAAATGGTAGTCAAGCGCGCTGTCCTGGGCACACATGTTAGCTATCTGAATTGTCTGGCCATAAGCTAAGCGGTTAATGGTTAGTGAGAGAGAAGTTGATGTAGTGGCCATATATTAAACTTAGTGATTTGTTTGTACTTATTGTCATCCATATATCCAGTTATTGTTCAAGCACGCTGTCGTAGGCACACACCTCAGCTATCTGAATTGTCAAGGACAGTGGCTAAGCGGTTAATGGTTAGTGAGAGAGAAGTTGATGTAGTGGCCATATATTAAACTTACCCACTGAATCGTTAACATCGCTATGGGTGGAAGCCGGTACCGGGATGCGAACCCATTACCTACCAGCTTTAAGTATGATAGCGTATAACAACTACGACACCAAGGCTGGTCTGGTCGTTTTCTTCGGCATTTCACATGCACACATTTTATTCTGTAGTACATACAGAGTTGTCTCCATTGAATCGCGTTTCTGCATTGGGGGTAATCTAAAGTCCAATTCTCGGTAGACTCATTGTTATTTTCCCCGTCCCAGCCAATGCCCCACGACTGGTATACCAAATGCCGTGGTTTGTGCTATCTTTTTGTGGGAAAGTGCATGTAAAAGACACTTTCGTGCTGCAAATGGAAGAATGAAGTGGATTTCCTCTGAAGACCACGTTAGAACTACCAAATGTTTGACATCAAAATAGCCGATGAATTATAAATCAATGTGCTCTAGTGGTGTCGTTAAATAAAACAAAATAAATTTTAACTTTAATTTGCTAAAGCCCGGTTCCCATATAATCTGGAACACATCGAAGATCGTCGCAGACAAAAGACACGTTTAGTCGCAGGCGATCTGTGGTAAACTGGGAATGTTACAATGTATGGGAACATAATATCTGCGTCGTGTTTGCCGCTATTCCGACGGTCTGCGATAGTCTGCAGCGATCTGGTACGAGTTACATATTTTTGGGGAAATAAGTTTGAGTAGTGTAAATATCCCTTTAGCATAGCGTAAGATTCCCTTTGTTAGTATCGGGTCGTCCGATTGTTTCATTGAACGTTATTTTAGGGGATCATCACTGTGATCCCCAAAACAATTCCCAAAATCCCAAAATTTCTGTAATAATGTACATGCACTATAATATATATCTTTTGGCATCTTCCAACGCGTGTGTGTGTGTGTGTGTGTGTGTGTGTGTATGTATGTGTGTGTGTGTGTGTGTGTGTGTGTGTGTGTGTGTGCAATAAAATAAGTTTTTTTCAATCAAATCAATTTTCAATCAATATAAAATATTCACAATGCACTATAGTCCTGTTCAATTGTTTAGACCCTAAGTTTTTTGCAAATGTTACGTTTAATTCCTATTCAATCCTTGGTTTCTTTGCATTTGCATGAAAACAAACCCAAACCCGACAGGTTTTATTAGTCAGGGAGCTAAGGTTGACATATTTGGTCAAGGTGAACCCTTTTGTTATACTTTTTAAACCATTTTTTATTTGAAGTACCTCAGAAGTTATGAAATGGTGGTCTGCTCTGTGAAATCCATTGCCAATTTTATATAGAGTACATATTTCCTAGAATTTTTGTAAACTGGAAAGTTGTATCACAAATGATGCGAAATAATAAAATAATTATAATCTTTTAGAGTAGATAAATCATGAGAAAATTTTGTTTTTGTCTTAACATGAGTAAAAAGCAAAATATATCTATTACGTTTTCGGAGACGTCGGCGACAGTGTCAACCGTTACATTTCGCTCGAACGTTAAATTTACGTTTAGGCCCATTTCTTTTAGTCCTAGTTCATTGAATCTTGGGCCCCTGCGTGTGCTGTAACCTCACCGTGGTGCAGGGGTGTAACATTCTCTTTGAGAATGGCCAATAAAGCACAAATTGAAGTTTAGAGTAAAATTCAGTATCCGTAAAATTCTGTGATATTTGTATTTGTATTTTTGCACAGTTCTTTACACTGTTTTTGTTTAAATCTTGAATTTTTATATTGATGTTGATCATCACTTTATTTATTTGCATTACCATAGTTTGACACCCAATAGCCGATGTATTTTTCATGCTGGGGTGTCATTAAACATTCATTCATTCATTGAATCTTGGGTTATAGATGTGCCTATGCATGTTTATCACAATGCATGTTTAAAACATTATTTCAAAATTTTTGTTTTTTATTAAAGTACTATTAATTAGCATTTAGCTCAATGTTAAGATTCCAAACTTATATCGAGTTTTTTTAATATATGCCCATTTTTTGGCAAAGTACAAGCCCTATATCAATAAATCTTAATTTAGAGTTACATCTTTTTCTATCTGAATGTTTTTAAAACAATTTGAAGTTTATTAAGTTAAAATTTAAAAGTTAATTGATTTGCCTTTAACGTGCATTGGGACGAATATCTCTGGATGCAACAATATGTATGAGCGATACAGGATAAATGTAAGGTTAGCAATATATTTTAATTCCGAGAAATTCTAGTTTTTTATTGTTGTGTAGATGTCAAGATTCAAATGTAACATTTGTTTAAGAAACGTGTCATGTATGTTACGAAGAGTGGGACATATAGGACATTTCTGAAGAACTATTTATATGAAAATGATGCAGTTGTATAAATACTTTTTAAATACTGCTTGTAATAATAGTTATGCATCAGCTGTTATTGTTATTATATACACTTATTCATTATTTAACATTTTTGTGGTTTTAATTTCCGGTGTGGGGCAGGCCTATTTTTACCCGAATTAATACCTGAGTCACAAATGCATTGTAAGTGGGTAAGATACCCGTACGATGTGTGTTTTTGACGATATCTTACGAATATCCTACGGGCATCGGTGACATCCTACGGACATCGTTGAGTTTTTGGCCGATTTTGGGGCATCGTAGGGTCATCGGAAACTTTTAATGCGGAATTATATTTTTTTGAACACCGTACGATTTTTAAAATCAGAAACCCACCGCAGACATATCGTAGGGGCACCTAGCTGCCTTGAGGTGACCTTGCGGCGGCTTTGAGGTGACCTTGCGGCGGCCTTGAGGTGACCTAACGGCGGCTTTGAGGTGACCTTGCGGTATCTGGAGACATCGCAGGGAGGCCACACGATGCCCCTACGATGTCGGGACAACATACGGGCATCGTACGGTGACCTTACGGTGGCCGTAAGGTCAACTTACGATGCCCTTACGATGTGCTTAAGATTTTATGGTCCGAAAAAATATGTCAGCCAGTAGCGTCCCCGTAAACACACCGTATCTAATGTGACCATGGCAAAGATTTTTGGGAGAACCCTAAGATTCCTTCCCGACGTCGCGTACGCCAGGACGCCGTACGGTTACCCCATACCGCACGGCGACCGGTGCATTTGTGACTGAGGCTTAAATGAAATGCTCGAATGTAGACCAGGTTTATTCATATTTGTATGACTACCAAACAGCTATGTTTATATGGTTTCACTTCATGGCTTAGCACCAACGATATGAGAAAAATGATGAAAATACTTAGTCGAAGGTCTTCGTGCCGGCTCATGTTGTCCGAATGTGATTTTTTTCCAGCACTGGGGTGGGGGGGGGGGGGGGTGGGGTGGGGGGGTGGGGGGGCGTGAACTGCTGGTTTCCCCGTCTTGTACGCTTATGATTCTCTTCGGCTCCACATAAACATGCAACAGCATGTCACTTTAGTCGTACATGACTGATAGCATTTTCACTTCCTGCCTTTACAAAATATGGATCTAATAAGTGTGTGTGGTTGTGCAGATTTATCGTAGGAGCAAACTTCCTCCAACCTTGTGTCAATCAAAGTTTTCTGAGTGAGGTACATCTGGTACTGAAGAGTATTTTGATAACTTGGGAATGGGGTACATACCTAGCCAAGGTTACTTGGTCGCATTAAAAGGCACAGTGTCAGAGAATTCATGTTTTACTAGTGGGGAATATGTTAAGCAAAATACCTATTAAGACTTTGAGTATCCACACCACTCGTTTTTACAGTATGTATTACGTTTACGTATCCAATAGCCGATGATAATAAATCAATGTGCTCTAGTGGTGTTGTTAAACAAAACAAACTTTTAGTTATACCTACTCTTTCTACTGTGTATAAATCAATAACTATATATATGTGGTGTTGTGGGAAATCTGAGGCATCACTCGAGGAACCCTTATGACCAAAACTGTTGTGATACACACATGAATTGTGGGTACACTCCAATTTAGGTCAAGCTAATTATGATAGATATCACTTTATGGCAGGTAATAATGAATCAAAAATGTGTACAAAATATCATGATCATCAATGTGTTGCTGGTCACTAAAACAATTTATTTTACACTTGCAGTCATACATAAATGTATCCATGCATGTTAAGAGTTGTACCGGTAAATTTGTATATGTCTTATAAAAATACACTGTAACTTACTTAACACCTACTACATTGTATTTTCAATATAAAAGATAGGTGTATGCATCGGGTGTAACAAACAATACTGTGAATAGGTATGCATTTACCAAATGATTAAAACCAGTTCTTTGAGGCCTGGTATGTGGACACTGTAGTACGTACGGAAGACAACTATGTTGATAGCCTGCGATACCAAATCACATTAAAATTCGTTCATATAGTAACTGTCCAGCTGTAATTAAGTGTGCTAACATGTGTTCTGTGTAAATCACATGATATTGCCAGATACATGCTCTGTCAAAGTAGATTAAACTAATATTAAAATGCTTTAAATGTAAATAGTTGGCATAATGCATGGAAACCTGCTAATCAGGTCAGGTCAGGTCAGAGAGTTTAACGCGCACATTCAGAGCAAAAATAGTTCAGAGCAAAATATAATCACTATTCGGTTCATTATGTGAAAATTCTATGGTCTACATGCCTTCAGTTGCTATAGGTAGTACTAAACCAAATAACTTCCGGCTGGGTCAAAGTTCGAGGTGCACCGAACGTTTGATAGAGAAGTGAACACCACAAGTCCTGTGATTGGTGATAAATGTGAGTGTGTTGGATGTAAAAAAAAATAGTTTCATCTGGGTAAAACAAATATGCAATTTTATTTCATCTAGTACCACTGTATCAAGCAGTCTTGTGCTTGAAACATGTATGGGGTACCTGTAAAAAAAGGTACTCGAATTTTGTGTGGAACTAGGGTAGTCATAGAGGCTACCCGTTATCTCAGAAATGAGCAGCTTGACCCCCATTTGTTTTCTGATTCACTTTAAGGGTGAGGGGTGGTAGCGTTTATGTCGATTGATACGCTGTAGGAGTTTTAGCCACACATGTTACTATTGTCGTCTATGGGATTTGATTTGGTAGTGTACACCCTATAGGATAATTTTTTTCGCAATAGGAATTGACTTGCAGATCAATTAATCCATCCAGAATATCTAAGCTATTAAAAATACCAGAGGGGTTCACCTTGAACATGTTTTAGAGCACGTTTTCAGGTGTGACTATATATATATATATATATATACAATTCATCATCTAACATGCAGGAAGTTGACTTATTTTAATTTTACAAAAAGCTCTGTATGTTTCGAATACACGTTCGTTCTCCTATAAATAACTACGGCTATTTGCATAACAAAAGCATCACTCTATAGTGTGTTTCAAACGAATGTTCTTTTCCACCTTCCTAGCGGAATATATTGTAGTATGACCTATATTTAAGAAACAATTTGGAAACATAAGTGAATAAACGATTCAGGCGCGGATTCAGGCGGGGAGTCCATGTGACACGACCCCTCTATTTTTATCAAACAATATATCTTACAGAATACACAAAAAATTAAAACTTATCCCGTCCACCTGTTCAAAAGCAACAATTGGTTTTGGGTCCCCGCTTTTCCTGTAAAGTAATTATAAAATAGGTTGATACATTATGACTGTCAGGCTGTATGTCTATGAATAATATATATTTATTATTTACTAATGCACGGGCAAGTGTTCACTTGAACGCCACGTTCCCTTTTAGTGAGGAGGTTGGGGTGAGGTCTTAATCTCGTGATGTTTATTGTCGCATATTGCACACACACGTGGCCAGAATATTGTATACCCGCGACTTGGTGGAGGCGTGGCTTTCTGGCCAACCCCACACCCACCTCTGGCTTCGTATGTAGATGTATTTTATATGGTTTTATATTGATTGTCCGTGTCTTGTAAACACGTTTATATTTGTTCAATTGATAGGTTGTTTGATAGTGACTGATAATGAATGTCATGGGAATAAATTGTTTCCAGTGTTAAAGAGTTAATAAATGCATTGAACGTTATATGCGTGATGGGCAGTGAAAAGCAATTTTCTATTTACCCATATTTTACTCATATAGCAATAATCTATTGAATGTCCAATAATACATTTTCTGTGAACTTATATACCCTTCTATACTTGTATTTCATGTGGTTTACACAATGCTACAACAGCACATACAATCATAGATTATACTTCGAAAATAATATGTTATTGACCATCGACTTGATACGTACAAGCAGTTTTATCGTATTTTGGGCATTCAGCGCCGTGTCTAGCGGATGGGCAAGTGGTGGAACCCCCGAAAATGTCTGAACAATAGCCTTTTAGTTTACAAAATTGCTTTGCGCATTACAAAGGTACCCCCCCCCCCCCCCCCACACACACACACACACACCACCACCTCCCCAAGCACCACCATAAATACTATAGATTTGACCACAAGGAATCCCAGTTAAAAGAAAACAATTGTGGAAAAGGGAGGGCCTACCAGACCTAACACTGTGGACTCTGTAACACCCCGACCTTGTGTAAGCTGATTTTTGTTTGGTGTAGTTTTCGGAATGGTTACATGTATTTTTACGTATACATGTATGTTTAAAGAAAAGGTTAGAAAAAGCTGGTACACATTTTACAATCCAAAACATTCATAATCTTGATTCGATGAAACAGGCTATAATGGCCTTCACGTAGCCTCGTAGCCTAATCTTTTGTTACGCAAACAGCCGTAGTTGTTTATAGGAGAACGAACCTGTATTCGAAACATACAGAGATTGTTGTAAAATGGAAATAGGTCAACTTCGTGCGTTTTAGATGATGAATTGTATATAAAACCTGTCTGGCTCTGAGTTTGTTTTCATGAAAATGTAAAGAAAACAAGGACTGAATAGGAATTAAACGTAACATTTTCAAAAACCGTAGGGTCTAAACAATTGAACAGGACTATAGTAATTAATGCTCTTTTACCTTTGTTTTGTATGGGGCTGGGTTTAGCTGAGTCGGTTGATCGTTCGCCTGAGTAGTATTTATCATCAATAGTATTTATCATCAATAGTATTTATCATCAATAGTATTTATCATGAATAGCACGGCTGGTAGTTTGCTGTCCTGTCTGCTGGATGGTGCATATAAAATATCCTCTACCTCTCTAAGGATAAATGTCATGTCAGACTTGAGTTTACAACCATTGTAAAATGCTTCCGACCAATAGAGCCTTTTCGATGACATAACATACAAATTAAATACATTTTCTTATTTAAGATATCAGTGTTTGTATTTACACAGTGGTTGTTGTTGTCCTAATGCTTGTAGTAGCCCAAACCGGATTTTACCTCCCAATAATTTCGTACGTACAAAAATATATAGATCACGAATTAAGTAAAAACTGAGTGCTACAAACATTAGTATACGACCACAAACACATTCGATATACAGACACTGGTATTCTAAACAAGAAAATGTGTTTAGTATGAAATAGTAGTTGCCAACAAGGCTCTGTTATCGCAAACATCTTTCAATGGCTGCAAACTCAGGACAGTCCCTTTAAATAATAATTATGCACTGGTGATTTCGTTAAACAAAACAAAAATCTAAATCTTAAAACACTATTATTGCCTTTTAAACGTCCTTCCAACTTTGACTCCGTGTCATGCAATTTGGTATACTGCTGTTACCAGAGGCAGAGCGTTAGCCACACGCGCGATTGGTCATTCCAACTTTGACTCCGTGTCATGCAATTTGGTATACTGCTGTTACCAGAGGCAGAGCGTTAGCCACACGCGCGATTGGTCATAGGATCGATCGCCGTCGATGGACTCGGCTTCTTTCCAGTTTGAGAATGTACACATAAAAGATCACTGAATGTTTATGGATTGTATATTAGTAGCCTATGTGGGGCGGCGGGTTTCCTTCCTCCCTCCCTCCCTCCCCCCCTCCCTCTCTCTCTCTCTCTCTCTCTCTCTCTCTCTCTCTCTCTCTCTCTCTCTCTCTCTCTCTCTCTCTCTCTTTCTGGTCTCTCTTTGCTAAAATTATGTCGAATAATTATGTGTAAGATACGAAATGGCCGTAGTTTAAAATGTGCTCAGTTGTTGTTATCAAAGTATTCCTTTCCTTTCATTACATTTTATGTCACCTCCTCCCTCCCCCACCCAACCCCACCCCATTAATTCATTGTAAAACGTCTGGTGTAGAGAGACAGACATAGTCAAATGTTTTTGTTTAGAAAAACAAGACATCAGTTTGCACACCAAGAAAACGGGCAATGTCTTTCATTCACTGTAAAACGTCTACTGCAGAGAGATTGACATATTCAAAAGCTTTTTGAAGGAAAAGAAGACATCAGTTTGCACAGCAAGCAAACGGGGAAATAATGTCTTCCATTCACTGTAAAATGACTCCGGCAGTGAGTTCGACCTTTTCAAAAGCAAAATATCTTTTTCTTTTTTCAGGAAAACACACAAGACATGACTTGGAGAATTACATCAGCTTGCACGCACGCAAATACTTCAATACGGCCACTTTTGTAATGGAGACTTCTTGACATGCAAATTGTAAAACGTTTACTTATTTTATTTTTGAAGCAAAAAAAAAAAAGTGAACCAGTATTTGTTAACGTTTAACGGCGTGTGTGCAGGAATGTTTGCAGGGTGGTCTAGACTGTGGCGACCGACGTGTATAGGGGGTCGACTTATGCTCCACTGGAAAATATATTCAGAAAACAATTGCTGTAGCAGGGAGAGGTTTCTAGCCCGAACCTTGCACACACGCGTCTTGTTGTGCATTGATATCTGCTTGGAACGGGAATTAGCTCAATCGGTTGAGTGCTGCTCGCTCGAGGTGCTGGCGTCGCAGGATCGAACCACCTCGATGGATCCATTCAACTGATTGGGTTTCTTCTCGTTCCAGCCAGTGCACCACAACTGGTCGTGGTGTGTGTTTTTCTATCTTTGGGAAAGTGCATATAAAAGATCCCTTGCTGCTAATGAAAAAAAAAAAATAAAAAACATTTCCCTGTCTTGGATAGAGGAGCCGGCACCTGTGCCCGTGACAGGCGTGCGCTACAACAGCTTGTTCTAAATGTGCACCTAAAAACCTATCACCTGACCTAATGAAAAAATATAGCGGGTTTCCTCTCTTAGACTATATGTCAAAACTTCCAAGTCTTTGACATCCAATAGCCGATGGCTAATAAATCAATGTGCTCTAGTGGTGTCGTTAAACAAAACAAACTTTAATTTTAACTTTAACTTTTTTGTTGTGAGCTTGGGAGTTCAGACTCCCTCCACCCCCACCCCCATCCCCGGGTCCGCGCCTGCACACATAAATGTGATAATTTTGCAGTGATACGCAGGGAATGTAGAGAGCCACGCCTAAAGCTTTATACACGTGCAACTCTGTATTATGTCCATTAACTGTAAACCCCGTGTGTATTCTCCTTTATAATATATTTTACGTTCTCGGTAAAATACTGTTTTCACTTTTCAAACGCCCATATACGTGCACTGAATGTTTGTTATAGCGGTAGGTTAAAGCGAACAAACACCGATACAAATTCACTTCTTAACCATCGCCACTCTTTCATCCTTTAAGACGTATTGATACGAGCCCAGCCCTAAGCCATCTTTATTTGTCAATACCTGGAGCTCGGAGATAACTCAATAACAATTGCTATACCTGCAAAAGGTTAGTAAGGCTGAACAAATAAATCATAAATAATCTCTGTTTTTCAATTCATTGAAACCAAGCTATTGAGATAATCCGTAGAACTTATTAAAATTGGTCTTAACAATCAGGTGGTCCCCAGTACCGAATAATCCGTACCAATTATTACCAATATTATAGGGGGAAAAAATAAAGAAATGTTTTATTTAACGATGCACTCAGCACATTTTATTTACGGTTATATCGCGTCAGACATATGGTTAAGGACCACACAGATTTTGAGAGAGGAAACCCGCTGTCGCCACTTCCTGGGCTACTCTTTTCGATTAGCAGCAAGGGATCTTTCATATGCACCATCCCACAAACAGGGTAGTACATACCACGGTCTTTGATATACCAGTTGTGGTGTACTGGCTGGAACGAGAAATAGCCCAATGGGCCCACCGACGGGGATTGATCCCACACCGACCGCTCATCGAGCGAGCGCTGTACCACTGGGCTACGTCCCGCCTCCGATATTATAGGGATTATAGTCATCTTGTTTTGACAAACAAAATTACAATTTTCTTGCTTAGAATATGAATATCTCTATAACCTATGCATTGCTGGACATCGTAGTGATTTGTATCTCAATACTGGGGACGGGACATAGCCCAATGGTAAACCGTTCGCTTGATTCGCGGTCGGTTTAGGATCGATCCCCGTCGGTGGTCCCATTGGGCTATTTCTTGTTCCAGCCAGTGCATCACGACTGGTATGTCAAAGGCCGTGGTATGTGCCATCATGTCTGTGGCATGGTGCATATAAAAGATCCCTTGCTGCTAATCTAAAAGAGTAGCCCATGAAGTGGCGACAGCGGGTTTCAACTCTCAATATCTGTGTGGTCATCAACCATATGTCTGACGCCATATAATAGTAAATAAAATGTGTTGAATGCGTCGTTAAATAAAACATTTCCTTCCTTCCTTCCTTTCTTCCTCAATATCGATTATAGTCTAAAATAATTTCGAACGTACGAATTTATTATTTCTTCCAACTGTCAAACGGAATTTGAAATAATTCGGCTGAAGGACATTCCGAATGTATATTTTCGTATAATTCCATTTTATAATTACTGTTTTGTAATAGACTGGTTAAAATGCTATCACGTGATTTAAAAAAAAAAAAACGTTCATTCTTCCATGAACGTGAAAACTGTACTTTTTTGCTAAACAACAGAATCCCCGTTTCTATTTTTATCCCAAGTTCGTCTGCATTGTGAGTGACGGTGACAATTCAGGCTTTAAACGACTCCGGTTTTGAACTGAGACACATAATGTATATGCCAGGCCATAAATACGAAGCTTCTATTAGAAGTTATAGCAGAGAATGCTCAACAAATCAAAAGAGAGAAATGAGCGCAGCTCTGTCACATTTGACAAAAATACCAAACCGACAACTTACACGCGCGAAAACACATACGCCTTCGTGCACAATTCCGCGACATGTCCTTTCCGAGAATAATATCACACAATCACAAACTTCCTCTGAAATCCACACACACAGTAACACTGAAACCATTCTATCTCTTTCATGTCAGTCTTCACATTCATTTTCACTAATTCAACTTTTGACAACTGCAATTTTAATATAGGTAGTAGATAAATCTAAATAATTTGACGCTCTCCCTCATGTTAATTAGTTCAAAATTCATCCAAAAAAATTTTGCGTTATCAGTTGATGTTCTGTTATTTTAAATTGTATTTAAGAATTGACCGCAATTATTTTTTGGTTCATGCAAGTATGAACCGAAAAAACGATTTGCACACTGTATGATCCCGCGTAGGAGGTCATACAAAAGTGTGCACATCGTTTTTTTGGTTCATACTTGCATGAACCAAAAAATAATTGCGGTCAAATCTTATAATTAAATTTATATGCATACTTTAACAATACATAACTGAATCTATTTTGTTTAGCTTTAAATATGCCTGTAGTATTGTTTGTGTAAACTTCATTGATACTTATGTCGCGTAAGAATGCGAACGTTAATTCACTATTATTTGAATCAGGTGATTTTTTTGTAGCTGCTCTAGCTGCTGTGCATTTTTACGGATCATTTAGTTAGGCCTATATTGGAAGGAATTGTCCTATTCGTGTTTAGTTTATATTTTATTCTGTCGGTGGAACCGTTTAATTTTCACCAGCAGTTGTTGAACATCGCTTACAAGTAAGTTACAGGCGTGAAGTTTCCTACAAGAATTTCTTTGGCCAACGACAGTCTCATGTCATGATTAGCGAAGAGGTTGGGGTTTTTTTGTTTGGTTTTTTTAATCAATGCGTATAGATCCATATGTCTACTCTGCTATAGTATTTTCCATTAATTTATCGTATACATTTTTTGTAGCTTTCACGTATGTTTTCATCAAAATATCTAAATATGATTGCCAGAATAATCCGGCTTGTTGCACTAAAGTAGTGCGAGTCGGGGGGGGGGGGGGGAGGAGTAGTAGGCGTGGCTTAATAATTTTGGGTTCATCGAGATATGAACGAAAAATAAAAGCACCTCTGGATCAATCAGATTGCCGTAAAGTGTATAGACGCAAAGAAAATTTAATTATAACGTTTTATCCACATTTGATTAAAATTCATAAAACTTTATGTAAATCAATATAATGAATCGGAGATTTGACGGGAAAAAACGAATGAAACTTTCTAAGGGAATTCCCTTATTTGTATATTGATGCAGTTGTAAATCACTTAAGAATTGACCGCAATTATTTTTTGGTTCATGCAAGTATGAACCGAAAAAAACGATTTGCACACTGTATGATCCCGCGTAGTGGGTCATACAAAAGTGTGCACATCGTTTTTTCGGTTCATACTTGCATGAACCAAAAAATAATTGCGGTCAAATCTTATAATTAAATTTATATGCATACTTTAACAATACATAACTGAATTTATTTTGTTTAGACCGGCCTCGGTGGCGTCGTGGTAGGCCATCAGTCTATAGGCTGGTAGGTACTGGGTTCGGATCCCAGTCGAGGCATGGGATTTTTAATCCAGATACCGACTCCAAACCCTGAGTGAGTGCTCCGCAAGGCTCAATGGGTAGGTGTAAACCATTTGCACCGACCAGTGATCCATAACTGGTTCAACAAAGGCCATGGTTTGTGCTATCCTGCCTGTGGGAAGCGCAAATAAAAGATCCCTTGCTGCTAATCGGAAGAGTAGCCCATGTAGTGGCGACAGCGGGTTTCCTCTCAAAAATCTGTGTGGTCCTTAACCATATGTCTGACGCCATATAACCGTAAATAAAATGTGATGAGTGCGTCGTTAAATAAAACATTTCTTTCTTTATTTTGTTTAGCTTTAAATACGGCTGTAGTATTGTTTGTGTAAACTTCATTGATACTTATGTCGCGTAAGAATGCGAACGTTCTTTCACTATGATTTGAATCAGGTGATTTTTTTTGTAAATGACGTCATTTCCTCTAGCTTCTGTGCATTTTTACGGATCGTTTAGTTATATTGGAAGGAATTGTCCTATTCGTGTTTAGTTTATATTTTATGAAAGTGAACGAAGAGAACGTGTCTAACATTTATGCTGTTGGTGGAACCGTTTAATTTTCGCCAACAGCTGTAGAACATCGCTTACAAGTAAGTTACAGAAGTGAAGTTTCCTACATGATTTCTTTGGCCACCGACCGAGTCTCATGTCATGATTAGCGAAGAGGTTGGGGAAGAGGTTGCGTATATATCTACATGTCTACTCTGCTATAGTATTTTCCATTAATTTATCGTATACATTTATTGTAGCTTTCACGTGTGTTTTCTTCAAAATATCTAAATATGATTTCCAGAATAATCTGGCTTGTTGCACAAAAGTAGTGCGAGTCGGTCGGGGGGGGGGGGGGGGTAGTAGGAACGAAAAATGGCACCTTAATTTTTTTCGGTTCATCAAGATATTAACGAAAAAAAGTAAGCTACTCTGGACCAATCAGATTGCCGTAAAGTGTATTAACGCAAAGAAAATGTAATTATTTATGTATGAACGGCTTCGCGCTAACGCGCTACGCCATTCATACAGTGTGTAAAACGGTTTTGGTGTTTATCATCGCATGAACGTCAAAAATATACCGTTCAATTCTTAAATAACGCTTTATATTTAAAAAATGTTAAGGTAAGATAGTGTCACCCCAAAAAAAAGCAATGTGTGTTTCTTTTGTTTCGGGGGGGGGGGGGGGGGGGGGCACAAAAGGGGTTGTTTCTAATGCTGGCAACTCAGGATTGTCCCTCTAGTTAGAATGAATGTTTGCTGCACACTGATTGTGAACCTTCCTATCTGGTTGTCATCAACATGGCCTTGACTGTAGGGAGCGAATCCACGATTTTGTAAAGAGGCTATTTGTGAGTTTGTCGATGGCAAATGAGCAATTATTTTTAAAATGAAGATGCCAAGAGACTCATTTTCGGGACAATTTAGTTTTGTATTTAGTCGATGTTGAATTTTTTTTTTTAAATGATTAAAAAGGGCACTTCAAATGGAAAGGGGGTTAAGGGACCCCTATGACTCAACCCCAACCCCTCTGGATCCGCCAGTATGACTGGTAAAATTAATATCGAAGGCAGTGAATTTGGGTTTACAGAGCACAGTTATTTGTGAGGCTGGATCTGTTCGTTCTCTAGTTTTAATATATTAGAAATTAATAACTGTCTGAACAAAAGTACCACTCGGTTTTTATTTAATGAATTCCAGCCAGTGCACGACTGGTATGTCAAAGGGCGTGGTATGTGTGCTATCCTGTCTGTGGGATGGTACATATAAAAGGTCCCTTGCTACTAATGAAAAAATGTAGCGGGTTTCCTCTCTATGATTATATGTCAACATTGACATCCAATAGCCGATGATTAATAAATCAATGTGCTGTAGTGGTGTCGTTAAACAGTAAAGCTCCGAAAGAGCAGAATAAGACTACAATACCTATAGAAAGTTTGACGGTTATACAAAAATAAATCGTTTTGCGATCGTCAATTTGTAAGCACAAAGTTGTTTAGTGTGTCATTCAATGGTTGTACCGGGAAGTGTCGAGATCAACTTGCCATTATATATTCTGTCATACACGTACATCTGACTCGCAAAACAGTTGGCCAGTCGACGGTTTGTGAGATGTTTGGATATTTGATTTTAATTACCGTTCTGCTCAACATATCTACAGTTTACGGTAAGTTTTAAATACATATTTTAGGAGCAATCGTTCATTCGTTCGTTCGTTCGTTCGTTCTTTTATTATTTGTTTTAAATATTCCCCGCTGTCTCTTTTTGTATAACGTTTTTTATTTTTTATTTTTAAATCATTTGTTAATTTTAAATGTTGTTGTTATTGTTTTTGATGTTTGATTGAAGTATATTTTCTAGCTTTCAAAAATAAACTCACTAAGCCCTCCTCATAATATATGTGTATGATAATGATTTAACTATTTATTAAAGGGTGAAATAACAACACATAAAATTGTACAATCCTGACATAAAATATATTATCACCTAGGTATATTAGAAACAATAAACATTTTAGGCTGAATTTACAAAGCCTGTTTTAGACTTCCAGGCGTGTAACTACATACAGGTACAATGCTTAAACACCTGCGTTTAAAGAAAAACAGGCTTAGTAAATTCGGTCCATTATATTACATGTATCTAAAAGTTGAAAGTCACTTAATACGATAAAACTATGCCTAACTAACTAATAATATACGTATATACGTTCTCGGACTTTTATTTCGTTCATAAAAGAAAAGAAAAAAAAGATAACAAAAAAACCCACCTACAAAGTAATCGATCCCATAAGTTGCAAATGTCATATTTCGCAGTTTTACATGTATTTGTATTAATAACTACAAATTAATTAACTCAAGTGGGCTATATCAAATTTGTTAAAACAAAAAAACAACAAACAAGCAAACACCGAAAACCCACCAAAGATACAAAACGAACAAAACAAAAATACCACAAAGTAATCTATCCCACAACTTGAAAATATTACACCGCAATTTTTACATTTATTTGTAATAAATAATCATAAATCAATATAAGCTGACATATACTATTTGCATAATTAACTGAAATAGGCTATATCTAAATTGTGATGTGCTGCTAAACAGTGGGTTTCTTCAAGAATTATTTGTGAAAAATGTAAAGTACGTAGAAAATCTTCCTCGCATATCCAGTTCTTTACCACCCTCGTTGGATCTTTGTGATTATACAAATTTATAAATAGTAATAAATAAAATTAAATGGATATAACTTTATGTAATTCAATGTATAGTCTTTACATTTCACAAAAATCTATTTATGTATATTGGTCATTATGCAACTATAAAGTAAAACATTTTAAAGGAACTGACCTGAGTTTGCTGCCGTTGTATAATATTTACGACTAGCAGATGATTTCTCATCGGTCAGTGTAAACCACTTTACACGCTGTTCTGGGTATTACTTTAACTTTATATTTTAATCACGGTTCACAGACATAATTATTAAAAAAGTTTTGTTTATTTTTTTATTTTTTATTTTTTGTTTATTATTATTATTTTTTTAAAGCTTATAATGATTTGCATTACATTGCATTGCATTACAAGTTTAACATTGAAAAAAAAAGAAAGGCGTTTTTGTTTTGTTTTGTTTTGTTTTGTTATTGGTGTTTTTTTGTGTGTGGTTTTTTTCTTTCTTGCGGCGAGTATGTCAGGTCTTTGTGTATTTTATTGTAGTCCGATGCGTGGGTGCTAGGAAGTTTTTTCTTTGGTGTTTTTTAAAAATGCTTTTCGTTTCGTGTTCATCTTCAAATTTGTTTTACACATGGTGTAATTAGACTTTACTAGAATATTTATATCATGTGTTTGTGTGTGCATTTGTTCGTGTGTGTCCACATTGTTGTTAATATTTGTTTAAAAGGAACACAAAAAACAAATCCTAGAAACGCTGTATCCAGGGTAGAAATATCTTAATGTGCAGTGTGCTCTGAATAAACTAATGTATAATGTATGTCGCTATTTGAATCTATGGCCTTTCGCCTGCAATACAGATCCGGTTAGGATTATTGATTAAATAAAGGACTGTATCCGCATGTGTCAACCTCGTATACGAGATTTTGGTTAAGTCATTCTTATAAAGAGGAAGAAGTGTGTTTTCATTATGGACTCCTCGGAATACTTTACAATACACTGTGTCGTCTGTGACATACGTGTCTTCGTTCTATACGCTTGGTTTAAAGCGACTGTCGCGAATTTGCAGCCATTGTAAAATCTTTCTCACTCACAGAGCCTTTTCGGCGTGTACTCTGTGATGCGAATCGGTGATGTAGGTTCGAATCCTGACAATTGACTTTTTCTAGTTTTTAAAGGGACAGACCCTAGTTTCAACCCATGAAAATTAACACTAAGTTTAATTAATCTACAAATCTGTAACACATTTGAATAAAGTTACAACTGAGTGAAACATGAGTCTATGACTTTGAAATGGTCAAATACCCCCTAAAACTAGACTAAAACTAGACTTCATAACTGTTATTTCTCAGACGCACGTGTGTTTTTAAAAATATGAGAAATTAATTTTGTGATATTAAAAACACCAGGATGACCAAAAACACTTCGAATGTACGGAAATTGATAATCTAAATTGTCAAAAACGACTATAGTAGTCAAGAATATGCCTCAGTGTTTAAAAACTAGGGTATATCACTTTAAATATTACATATCAATTATATTTTCTTGTTTTGAATACTAAAGTACTGTCGGAAATAGAATAAAAATGATTTTCGTCGATTATTTCTTTCATATTAAACTGACAAGTAAATATTTTGTAAATACCCATTCAATGATACTTTACCTAATTTAGCATTTATTTGTTTGGGCTCTCATTGATGTACAAGGTGGTGTTTACTCTTGAAATTAAACTAAAGATGTCAGTAAACAGGCGAGTTGTGACCTTTACTGGAACAGACTATAAAACATTTTGATCGATATGTGTCAATTTCATTTACCCTTAAACAAACTTTTAATTTAAAACTGCAAGTTAACTGATTATTTTGAATTGCAGCATAAATTCTTAATTATGACAAACATATTTATTGAATATAAATTCAATATAAGTACATTAGAAATTTACACAATCTTGCAATAATTTAAAGGTGCTATATAATGCGAGCTGTGATAAAGATTCTCCAATAAAAATGTATTTTCTATCAGTAGATAAAATTATTTCCTATAATCATTTATGGGCATATTATTAAAGGTGTCTTCTTTAAATGTTAAATCAAAATTTTATTTTAAAAAAAAAGAAAAAAAGAGAGAAAAGATTTGCAATAGCTGTCATTGGGCAACATTGAGATAGCACCTTTAATACCAGTATAATGGATCATTCATAATGGCCCTTGACAGTTTTGCTCAAAAGTTACTTATAAATGACTACAAATATTTTGTTTTGGAGAAGGATAGGGGCAAATCATCATCAGAAACAGGCCCTCACATACTGTAACAGCAATGAAATTGACACATTGACGAAACTTTTTTTATAATCTGTTCCAATAAAGTGCACAAATCACCTGTTTACTGACATTTTTTTTTTTTATTTCAAGAGTAAACACCACCTTGAACATCAATGAGCGCCCAGACAAGTAAATGCTAAATTAGGTAGACTATCATTAAATAGATATTTACAAAATATTCATTTGTCAGTTTAATATGTAAGAAATAATCGACGAAAATCATTTTTATTCTATTTCCGACAGTACTATAGTGTCTGAATATCTAATGTGTTTGTAGTTTGTGTTTGTAATGCTTGTAGAAGTCATTTTTCATTTAAACTTCGTAATATATATGTTTTGTACGTACACAGTTATTGGAAGATGAAAAAGTTAGTACGACACCAAACACCTTGCTTATACAAGCACCTATATTCTTACGCAAGAAAACATCTTTAATATGTTTTGCGTCACCAAAAAGGCTCCGAATGTCGTGCATACATGTATGTAACATAGAGAATAATACATAGGTGGCAGTTAAATACCATTTATCTCACAACGAGTTGGTAGAAAATGTATCTAACGAGCGAAAGCGAGTTTGATACATTTTTCTGAACAACGAGTTGTGAGATAAGTGACCAGTATCTAACGACACGAATGTATTATTCTATTTCTTACATATCCTCAAAAAACAGGTTTTAAGCAAATGTTAACATCTTTTTCGACTAAAAGTTATTACAGCCGTTGCACTTGTTGCTGACTTACGCGTCACAGACACATGATTGTCAGGTTAACTATATGTCGCAGTGTAATCGATTTCCGTCGCGCTGGTTTTTTATTGGACGTATGGCGTTGGTAATATGTTCATCACCTAGGAGCAGCCAGTCGTATGTCTTGAAATTGTTAACACACGTGTAAAGAACTATGTGTAATCATAAATAACGCATGGTGTTCTCAGCAACGGGTGTGTAAGAAAATGGCGCAAACCTCGGGATAGTCCCTTTTAAATGTTACATAAAACACACATAAAACACACACACACACACACAGACACATATACAAACGCGCGCACACGCACGCACACACACAAACACACACACACACAAGCACACGTAAACACACACGCACACACACAAATACGCAAACACACACAAATACACAAACACACGTACACACACAAATATATACACACACACACATACACAAACACGCGCGCACACACACACATACAAACATACAAACACACGTACACACACATACACACACAAACACACACATACACATACACACAAGCACAAACACATGTACACACACACACACACACATACACAAACACACGTACACACACATACACAAACACACGTACACACACACACACACACACACACACACACACACACACATCATATTCCTGGCTATGGCACTGCATTGGCAACATTATATAAAACACGGTTTTCATATACCAGTCGTGGAGCACTAACTAAAATCCACAAACAAATTTTTGTTATAAAATTGTGCAACTCGAATTGTTAGAAACTCTTTCATATATACAATGATATCATGCCGTTTGCTAATAATTATATCTTTGTCAAATACTAAATTCATGAACATTAGATAACATTTAAATAACGTTAACTACTATTTGTAATTCTTGATATAATTTTACTTAAATTCATAGAATATTTTAAATTTCAAAAGTCAAAATTGGTATAATATAAAATGTGCTTGAAATCAAAATACATTTTAATTGCAGAATTTTATTTTACAAAAGCAAAATTATTATGTTTGTTTTTCTTTCTTGGGGCAATTTTTTTTTTACTATTAATATTTTAAAATGAAATGTTCTTATTTGATATAGTTTACTTTAACAGATAATATAAGCAAATTTAAAATGACCTGATTGTTTTCGAAATTTGTGATGTGTAATGCTAATAGGAACAAAATGTTAACTAATATGTTTATCTAAAATGGTATAACATAATGGTGGCGGGGTGTAAGAAAAGATATTTGCTTTGTGACTAGTGGCCATGAAAAAGTTTTATGAGTTAACACAAACACAAACAAAAGAATACAATACACACACACACACACACACACACACACACACATATACTCACACGCGCACAAACACACGCACGTACACATACACACACGACAACTTCAACTTTGTTTGCAATCATTGATATATCGTTTGAATTAAACGTTTATTATATGTATATACATGGGTAGCATTGTGTCAATATCATGTGGAATGGAGCGACTTTTTAATACCAATACCT
This sequence comes from Gigantopelta aegis, assembly GCF_016097555.1. Lineage (NCBI taxonomy): Eukaryota > Metazoa > Mollusca > Gastropoda > Neomphalida > Peltospiridae > Gigantopelta > Gigantopelta aegis. Next base: position 56,980,128 of record NC_054707.1, on the reverse strand, counting down.
ACTGAACGTAATTTCGTGTTATGACCACCACCCTATTAAGAATGTTTTTTATAAGTAACACAAATGATCTCAATAACATGGTTTCACTGCATTAAAAAATATGGATTATTTAAGGCTAAGCATATTTAAATACTGTTAATGGATGAACGAAGTCGCTGATCGACACAAAACAGAAAATGTATTTGTTTAATCTTACTAACTTTCTGCAGATATAGAGCTGTTATTTTAATTTCAATAATTTGCCGAAAACATTTTTAAAAGGTTACAAACTCAGGATAGATCGCTATTTCTAAAACACTATGACTTAGTTTTCACTAGTAGAGCCGTTTTTATACTAAAATTAGAAGTTACTTATATTTTATTGTTTAGATTGTCTATTTTGGGACACCTGAAGTGGTTTCTGGTCATCCAGGGTTTTGCAATACCACGAAACCAATTTTCATAATTTTAAAAACGCATGTTCGTCAGAGAAGTAACGGTTATCGAGCCAAACTCTAATCTAGTTTTAGACGTTATATCCCCGTTTAAACCTCACAGACTTTAATTTCACTCTATTATAACTTTATTCAGATGTTTTACAGCTTTGTAGAGTAACCAAACTTAGGGTCCATTTTCACGGGCTAAAACTAGGTTCTGACCCTTTAATGGAAAAACATTTACTAACCCCAGAAAAAAAAACAAATACAGCAATAATACACAATGATATTACTATTACAGGTGACGTGATACACTTGGAAGTTGTCAATCATGATATCGAGCCAATCAAAAGCTGCGCCATACACACGCCCCTCCTCGTGAGACTGAGGTCTACACATCTGAACTTGACCGTTACGCTGACGTATAACCCACATATCAACACAACCACACCAGTCTATGCAGTCGAGGACGGATCGCGACTGACGGATTTGGATTCCATTTCATCACACGACTCCCCTGTTAGCCCATACTGAGTTTTAGTTAACATCATTTCATCACACGTCTCCCATGTTAGCCCATACTGAGTTTCAGTTAATGTCATTTCATCACACGTCTCCCATGTTAGCCCATACTGAGTTTTAGTTCATGTCATAACATTAAAAACCCCACCTATAGTAGTAAAACGACTGTTAATGCACTTTTTAAAATATAAAAGCAAGTAGTGATTTAAAACAATTACATTTTTATAATAAGACTATTGGACTGAATATACATCCTTGTTTGGGCTCGTGTTTATAAGTCTAGACTGAATCTCAAATGACGTCACACGCTTTAAATGTGTATGGTGTTGCCATGACGATAAAGTCTCAGACTCTATTAGAGTCTTGAGGTCAGACGCTAAACGTTTTATAAGCGCCAAGCCAGATACCAATGTTACAGTGAAAGTAATTTGACGTCCATATTCATGCAATAGTTTAGAATATATTGATTAAATAAATGTTTATCGTATATTCCAAACTCAGACATAATTTTAAATAAAACCTTTATGGTTAAAATTATTAAACACCTTAAAAACTACAAAAAGACAATAAAATCAGACGTACATTTTTGTATATGAGACTGCAACGAAAAATATAATCCGTTGTAAAATAATAAGAATGTTTCTATAAAGCCAGCTTGAGACTCGTCAGTGTATTGTTATCACACAATTCTTGAAATGAAATCGGTCACTGATATTAAATCAATTATGTCTAAAATTTTGTTTTAACATCATGTTTATTACCAGATGTAAATAAAGGTATTTAACCTTTGTTTATTTTTGAAACTTTTGTTTAATTTGATTGATTTTTTTGGTCTAATATTTGAAAAATCTTCTTAATTAATGAGAAAGAAAATTGTTGGCCTTGCACATCTAAGATGACATATACCACGATCACCATACATGTCCTATAAAACCAAAACCAAAACTGTAGTCGAATCTTTTCAACAATTTACATTCATTCATTCATTTCAACTTATTTTCGTGAGTATATCCAATTAAGGTTCAAGCACGCTGTCCTGGGCATACACCTCAGCTATCTGAGCCGTCTGTCCATAACAGAGGGTTAGTTGTTAGTGGTTAGTGAGAGAGAAGTCACCTTACACCTACCCATTGAGTGCCAACCCAGTATCTTCCAGCCTTATGTCCGATAGCTTAACCACTACGCCATTACTCGATGTAGTACACGTTTACATGTATCTAAAAGAGATAGGTACCTAGTGTGTGGCAAGCGGACTATTTAGCACCCCCAGAAAAATACAACAATCCCCTTTAGTTTGAAAGTGCCCATTTTGTCTAGTTGGAAACTATTATATACTACGTTACCCGGTATTTGTTTACTACTCGCCAAACAATTATAGGATAGACACGCCCTTGGAGTTCTATTAATGTAAAGAAAAGATAGAGTATACATAGCGTAATTATGATTGTATATAAATTTCGAGAAAGGTTGAACATCACTAATGTTTTGTTTCAGACCAACGTGGCATATCAGTCTGTAGAACACGGAGCGTCCTTGATTGTCGGCTGTGTGAACGATGGCGGTGTTATTCAGCATCACGTGGTAATGTGGCCGTCTGACTTGTATTCATGAATCATACTATTAGTCAGCTATATGAACGATAGCGATGTTATTCAGCATCACGTGGTAATGTGGCCGTCTGACTTGTATTCATGAATCATACTATTAGTCAGCTATATGAACGATAGCGATGTTATTCAGCATCACGTGGTAATGTGGCCGTCTGACTTGTATTCATGAATCATACTATTAGTCAGCTATATGAACGATAGCGATGTTATTCAGCATCACGTGGTAATGTGGCCTTCTGACTTGTATTCATGAATCATACTATTAGTCAGCTATATGAACGATAGCGATGTTATTCAGCATCACGTGGTAATGTGGCCGTCTGACTTGTATTCATGAATCATACTATTAGTCAGCTATATGAACGATAGCGATGTTATTCAGCATCACGTGGTAATGTGGCCGTCTGACTTGTATTCATGAATCATACTATTAGTCAGCTATATGAACGATAGCGATGTTATTCAGCATCACGTGGTAATGTGGCCGTCTGACTTGTATTCATGAATCATACTATTAGTCAGCTATATGAACGATAGCGATGTTATTCAGAATTATGTACTAACGTGGTTTTCTTTGTTTTATGAGGGGTGGGACGTAGACCGATGGTAAAGCGCTTGCTCATTGCGCGGTCGGTCTTCGGATCGATCCCCGTCGATGAGCCCATTAGGCTATTTCTCGTTCCAGCCAGTGCACCACGACTGGCATATCGAATGCCGTGGTATGTACTACCCTGTCTGTGGGATGGTGCATATAAAAGATCCCTTGCTGCTAAACGAAAATAGTAGCCCATGAAGTAGCGACAGCGGGTTTCCTCTTTCAATATCTGTGTGGTCCTTAACCATATGTCTGACGCCATATAACTATAAATAAAATGATGATGATGACGATGACGACGACGAGGAGGAGGAGAATGTTGTTGATGATGATGATGATGATGATGATGATATTAATAATGATGTACCTGCGACGATGATGATTATAACTATTATGTGATCATAAAATGGTGTGTTTACAGACGGCAATGATTAAGTATTATATTTTAGGAAGGAATTGTTCGTCATAAAGGAAAAGAGTACAGATTGCAGCCCGTTCGTCGGCTGTATCCGGAAAGTCCTTCACACTACGTCACCGAACTCAGGCAGACTTCCGCTACCGATCCTCTGTCAGGTATCTGTTGGTCGTGTTAAAACAGGCCACAAAATCAGAAGTAGTATAATATTTGAGTGTTGCTTACTGCAAATCCAAGTCATTATTCTCTCTCTCTCTCTCTCTCTCTCTCTCTCTCTCTCTCTCTCTCTCTCTCTCTCTCTCTCTCTCTCTCTCTCTCTCTCTCTCTCTCTCTGTTCATATCTCTGTCTTTCTCTAGCTTGATGCGCGGTCGGTCTAGGATCGATCCCCGTCGGTGGACCCATTGAGCTATTTCTCGTTCCAGCCAGTGCTCCACAACTGGGGTACCAAAGGCCGTGGTATGTACTATCCTGTCTGTGGGATGGTGCATATAAAAGATCCCTTGCTGCTGGTCGAAAAGAGTAGCCCATGAAGCGGCGACGGCGGGTTTCCTCACTCAAAATCTGTGTGGTCCTTAACCATATGTATAACGCCATATAACCGTAAATAAAATGTGTTGAGTGCGTCGTTAAATAAAATATTTCCTTCTCTCTCTCTCTCTCTCTCTCTCTCTCTCTCTCTCTCTCTCTCTCTCTCTCTCTCTCTCTCTCTCTCTCTCTCTCTCTCTCTCTGCCTCGCTCTCTGTCTGTCTATGTCTATGTCTCTTTCTGTCTCATAATGTTAATCATGACTATGATAATGATGATGGTTTTAGGTCGTCTACGATCGATTCTGCACGAGTTGTCCGTTACTGAGAAAGTCAGCCACCGGACAAAGCGAGCTGCAACACTTTCTGATGTATATATTGACGTTCTGGTCGTCACAGACTATGCCGTTTATAGTTAGTAAGTATTCGACAGTAATTTCAGTGCCTTTACATACAATTACATTAACAATAAATGTTAATAGCTGTGATTATGATAATTATTTCTGAGAACAATTCGGTTTAATTGAAAACAAAAACATTGTCATTTTAATGCAAAGTATAAATATATTTATACATAAGCATTTGTTGTATTGCACTGCACTGCATTTCGTGTTTTTTACTGTATATTTATTTTATTGTTCTATTATGCTATGCTACGTTTTTTCTCTATGTTTTACTTAGCTGGAAGAAAAGAAGTGAAAACAACGAAACTGCAACAGTCATTAACATGCGAAAATACTTTGCACATCTGCTTAATGGAGTGAGTAAATATATGTATAACATTTCTAATAACAAAAGAAAAATACATAAATGGCATGCAGTTATCAGAAAGGTTTTGTTGAACAAAACTAAAGTTCATAACAAGGCATTATGTTTAAATATGTTAGAGGTACAATACCGCTATTACACTACTGCTCAAAGAGAATGTCCTGAGTGTGTTGCCATGGTAACAATTTCGATTATTCAATGTGTGTCTCATCGTCTTAATGTTTGTAGTAGCCCAAACTGGATTTTGACTCTTAAAGGAACTATTCTGAGTTTGCAGCGTTATAAGATGTGTTCGGCTAATAAAACATTTAGCGACTAAAAAAAACATAGTATTACACATTAAATATATCGGGTGGTTCCCCCAAAAACGATAACCTTATTGAATATAGAATTATTTAAAAAGTATTGGGATTGTAACTCTGATATTATATGGATATTTGCCACTTTCAGTGAAAATTGTGGGCTTATAGGTCAAATATTGTTAAAATAGCAACAGAATCAATATTGTAAGTCACAAAATGCGACTCCAAAAGCTAGATGGCTCCCAAAAAGCGATAACTCCACTGAATATGGAATTGTCTAAAAAGTAGACAGGGAGAGAGAGAGAGAGAGAGAGAGAGAGAGAGAGAGAGAGAGAGAGAGAGAGAGAGAGAGAGAGAGAGAGAGAAGGAAATATTTTATTTAACGACGCACTCAACACATTTTATTTACGGTTATATGGCGTTATACATATGGTTAAGGACCACACAGATTTTGAGTGAGGAAACCCGCCGTCGCCGCTTCATGGGCTACTCTTTTCGACCAGCAGCAAGGGATCTTTTATATGCACCATCCCACAGACAGGATAGTACATACCACGGCCTTTGGTACCCCAGTTGTGGAGCACTGGCTGGAACGAGAAATAGCTCAATGGGTCCACCGACGGGGATCGATCCTAGACCGACCGCGCATCAAGCTAGAGAAAGACAGAGATATGAACAGAGAGAGAGAGAGAGAGAGAGAGAGAGAGAGAGAGAGAGAGAGAGAGACCTATTTTTCGTGCGCATATAACACTAAGATTTCGCACACGCCTGTCACGGGCTTAACCTCTAACCAGTGACTAAGTCCGGGCCAGGAGGGGGTAAATTTGAAGTGAGTGGAATTTGCAATAAAAAAGTTAGGTCAGAGACCTAAGGCCAAAATGAGTTGATTCATTCTACTGATGTCTGGACAAAAAAATATTTGAGTCCCAAAAAATATCATTAGAGTGCTCGACCAAAAAGGTTTTAAGGTGATTTGAGCAATTTAGACGGGCTGCCAAAGTAAAGTGCGTCGGATTGTTTACAAAAAAATAAGCATAATTTTTTTAACCACGGCCAAAAAAGTTAAAGTCCAACTAAGCCCAAAATGGAGGTTACCTGTCCTAAGAGAGGTTGGCGCCTACGGCGAGCTGAAGGGTAGGGTGGCTATCGGGTTCGGAAGCTGATTCCTCCTGCCAAGCTGACTGTTATGACAGGCTGGTAATCGGTCTTGACGATCCTGTGGATGTTGTAGCTATCCATCTCAACAACCAGGATCGCTTGTCTGTAGACATTTTGGCGTCGATGTGTCACTATCAGTCCCGAGCGGTTGTTAGGCTGCCTGAGTGTGTGTGAAGCTCGTAGTGGCTTCCATCTGGTAGTGGTCTCCAGGCTTGGTTCAAAAATCTACCCTTCAGAGTCGTCGGGTCCGTTGTATCCCCCTGCACGCACCTCCATTAGCGCCTCTTGATTTTTCCAACGGCTAAGTGCCAGTCTGCTTCCGGGTCGGCAGACGGGGGTGGGGGAGCTGTCTAACCTTATCCGGATGGGCGGTAAGAGATGTTGCCTTCCTCTTCCCAGTCACCAAGGCACCAACAACAACAGGCTGCTCAACGGGTGCGGCCAGTATAATTTACCGCTTCACCGGAGTCGGCTTTGGTGTAGAAGAGGGGCAGCGCAGCGGCGACTGGGCCATTCCCGGGTGCAGAAGGTCGCTGGTCGTTTCTGCCGGTGACGTCTTCGTCCTCTTCTACGTTTTCTCCTCCTTCCTCTTCTAGTCTTCCGTGCCCAGTCGTCAGACATCAAGGTCACGGTCGCCCGTGACCCGGTGTACGCGACAAGGTACTCCAACAGAACTCCGTCGCTGTCAGTTAATCCCCCAAGATGGGGGGGGGGGGGGTAATTGGAGAGCGCAACTGACGACGTCTTGTCTTATCTCGATCTAGCAGCGGAATGAAAAAAAGTCTAGGGACTAATTTTAATATTTCACACATATGTATGCGTATATTTGCCACATTCAATGAAAACGGTAGGTCCATTGGTTAATTATTCAAAATTGTTAATAAAAAACGCGTCAGAGTTGGGAGGCCAGTGCCCCTCGGTCGTCATCCCCACCCCATCCCTGCTTCTGACGCCTATGCATTAACTGATTACATAGGGGGTGGGACGCACTGGTAACGCGATTAGTCTAGGATCGATCCCTGTCGGTGGGCCCATTGGGCTATTTCTCGTTACAGCCAGTGCACCACGACTTGTATGTGGGATGGTGCGTATAAACGATCCCTTGCTACTAGTACTGGGAAAATGTTGCGGGTTTCCTTTCTAAGACTATATGTCAAAATGTTTGACATCGAATAGCCGATGATTAATAAATCAATGTGCTCTGGTGGTGTACTATAACTTTATTTCATTGCATAATGTGTCAGCAAAAATATTGTTATATTACTCTTATAAGGTTTGTCCTAATTCCAAAACAATATAATTATTTACATATTTGTATAATAAGCCTTTCAGAAAATTGTCAGTGGTGTATCATCCTGAGTGGCTGCTTTTACTAAACCACCATCTTTGACCATGATTTAATGTGTCGGTAAACTAAGGTTTTTATCTTGTGTTTACCAGGCAGATCTGAGGTTCAAGAGCATGACTGGTTCTTCGTATAACATCACCATTAGATTGATCGGCTACATCTTTTCTACGGTAAGAATGTGTTTTCCAATCCCGGCTAGATGCCGATTGTTCTGAGCACTTCTCTTTGTATTTATACTGCTGATAGCCGTCTTTGTACGAACACGATGCCGCACTGCATCGTTTTGAGCTCTTTGTGCGGTCGACTACCGTGTACACATCGTGTAAATAATGCGTATGAAGATGAATTCCATGGAAGCCGCCATCTTTCCCTTTAAAGATAGAAGTGCTGGGTGCTGGGTACTCTATTTACGTGCCCATTTCAAAAAAGGTTCAGGCACACCCATCACGGATCCGATTTTTTACCTCGACAGGAGTCAGTTCCGGGACAGGAGGGGGGTGGGGGTGGGAAGGGAGTTGGGTACAAGTATTAAGGGGTGGATTTTAACAACAGCATTAAGTGCTGATATTAAAAAAAAAAGCCCCAAATTATAAATAATTAGTGGGTTACAGTTAAAACATGACAGAAGTGACAGAAGAAGTGGAAGAATATACACTGTTATATTTAGTTATATATACAGTCTTAAAAATCCGCTAATTAAGAAAGATAAAATAAGTGGGACTTAGCTCTGTGGGTAGAGTTCTCGCCTGATTGGTTTCCTCCCGTTCCAACGAGTGCCACACGACTGGTATATCAAAGGACGTGGTATGTGCTGTCTTCTTTGTGAGACAATTTGTATAAACGTTTCCTTGCTACAAATACAAACATGTAGCAGGTATCCTCTGAAGACTACTTGTCTAATATAAATAACTAAATGCGCTCCAAAATTGTTGAACATTGAAAGAACCAAACTTTAATTTCTTTAAACAAACATTCCTTTCTTTTGTGTTTCAGAACGCAAGCACGTCGTCATGGACGGAGTTGAACAAGTTCAGAAACGGCTCTGTCGTCATGGTGAACGCGCAGCTGACGTTGGACAACTTTCGATCGTGGCTGACGAACAATTCTCGACTACCTGACTATGACCACGCCATGCTCGTTACTGGGTATGTAGGCGATTACACATTGTCTGCTAGGTTACTTACTTACTTACTTACTTACTTACTTACTCACATACTTATGAGTACTTGGCGTATCTATGTTCAATTACGGTTCAAGCAAAAATGGAAGCAGACATGTAGACCAATTTTGATGCCACGACCTAAAGATAAATAATGACTTGCCCACCTATGGACCTACGGGTTTTGGATAGATTAATTTGTACCAACCAGCTTCATAAAATGATAAGTTGACATTAAAAACAGTGGCGTTCCAATGATAGATTATAAATTGGTTGATCAATTATGAAATCCACAATCGATTTTTCTGGAAAAGGTTAACTATAATTATTATGCATGCAAACTACATGATGAAATGCATGCGAACTGTGCTTGTGTTTGTGTTTGTGTTCGTACGTAAAGAAACAATTATTGAATGAGTATATAGGTACACTTGGCATAATTTTAGGGCTACGCTAGTGTACATGGTAATTGGTCCTAATGTATAATTGAACTCATGGGTTTATATAATCCTCTGCTCTGCTCTCTCTCTCTCTCTCTCTCTCTCTCTCTCTCTCTCTCTCTCTCTCTCTCTCTCTCTCTCTCTCTCTCTCTCTCTCTCTTATTATATTCTCACCGTTCCTATAATCGAATGTTAATTGGTTTGTACAAGCCATTTCAAGCGATTTCCAGACCTATATACTTTCGAGACGAGTGGTGGCTTTATAGTGATGGCCACTCTATACTCCAAGAATGTATGTTTGTTGTTTGTTTTAGGTACGATTTATTCAGCGAAGACAGAGGTTACCGATTTAACGTTACCACGGGTAAGTTGCCATCATTCACTGATGTTATTCACTTATATATTTTCGCCACTGGTAATAAGGATAGGAAAGAAGTGTTTGATTAATGACACCTCAGCTTATTATAAAGATTGTGGTGTCCAACACGTGTACAGTGTATTTCGACACGTGGTACGGAGAACGAGACTGAGAGAGGAAACCAATTCCCTCCACATAGGTTCATATATGCATATATGTTTTGAAACATGGAAGACCCTATAAAATGTTTGTAAAGCGTCAAGCAAAACTAATTATAGAATCTCGTGTTTTAATCCCTTTAGCCGGGTGCTATACTATTTCTACACTAATCACCGGGGCCCGTTTTACAAAGCGATCTTAGCCCTAAGATCAACTTCAGTGCATTTGGTAGCTTTGTACTTAAAATGATTTTAGCACTAAGATCAACTTCAGTGCATTTGGTAGCTTTGTACTTAAAATGATTTTAGCACTAAGATCGCTTTGTAAACCGGAGTTCAGAAAGCACAAGTAGTGCATCTTAATTACAGTATCGCCATGGATATATCCACAGACAGCTGTGATGACTTGTATAAATCTGTTATTAAAAAGCTGTATGGGATGTCGACAGGTCTGGCCTACTTCCGAGGGATGTGCAAGACGACCGACGGTTCCAGTTCTTCACTTTTTGAGGACCACGGTGCCTTTCAGAGTGTTAGAACAATAGCCCACGAACTCGGCCACAGGTAACGGTCATTTTAAGCACGTCAATAACTGGGAGTGGGGTCGAGAGGTTACTGATATATACGTTTGGCCGATCCGTCAACTGTCATGCGAATCTGAGTAGTAGGTTCGAATCCTGCCATTTGAAACTCTGCGTTTTGGGGAAAAAAATGTTTTACATGAATTACGGTTTAATCAGCGATCTCTCTAACCAAGTCGTTGATATAGTTATCAAATGATGTTTTGTATTTTCTTCTAAAATTGAAATTGTCAAATTGGTTAATAATAATAACAATTATTATTATTATTAGTAGTAGTAGTAGTAGTAGTAGTATTTTATTATTATTATTGTTGTTGTTGTTGTTGTTGTTGTTATTATTATATAAAATAATAATAATGTTTTTGTTTTTTGTTATGGCTTTTTTTTCTCATTGTTTTACTAATCAGCCAATAAAAAGCTGTTGTTTCGTTATACGTAACAGCTAATATAAAATATAAAACCATTGGCCAGAATTTATAAAGTACTCCTTTCGCTTTTATTTTAAAGACAAAATCTACTGTATTACGTTATTAATAAATTATTTAAAAAAGAAGTTTGTTTTGTTTAACAACACCACTGGTGCACATTGATTAATTAATCATCGGCTATTGGATGTCAAACATTGGGTAATTCTAACACGTAGTCATCAGAGAAAACCCGCTATATTTTTCCTAATGCGGCAAGAGATTTTTATATTCATTTTTTCCACAGACAGGAAAGCACATACCACGAAAATTATTAATAATGTTCGATTGCTTATGAAAATTGAACGTGACTAAAGTATACATTGTATACACTTCTCGTAAATTCACCCAGAAATGTTTGTTTGTTTGTTTGTTTGTTTTCATTTCTTTTTATTTGTATTTACTCTTTTATTGGTTTTTTGTTGTTGTTGCTTGTCTTGTTTGTTTGTTGTTTTTGTTGCTTTCTTTGTTGTTGTTGTTGTTGTTGTTTTTGTTGTTAAATAGTTTTGTATAAACAAATCAAAACTTTGTTTTCTTCTTGTTGTTTTTGCTTTCTTTTGTTTTGGGTTTGGGAAGTGTTGTTGTTGTTTTAATACTTTGTTTTCTTCTTGTTGTTTTTGCTTTGTTTTTTGTTTGTTTTTGTTTTTGTTGGGGGTTTTTAGGGGGTGTTGGGGTTGTGTGTTTATGTTTGTTTTCGGCGGAGGGGGTCTAAAATACAGTTTTGTATAAGCATATCAATACTATGGGTTGGGGTTTTTTGTGTGTGTTTCAGCTTGGGCGCGAATCACGATGGCGCAGACCCGTTGTGTCCAGCACACGACCGCTTCATCATGTCTCCATCATTCGGCGACACTAAAACAGAAGAAAACAAACTCAACCCTTTCCATTTCTCAAAGTGTTCTGTGGCAGAAATAACGGAATTTCTCACAAATATTTCACAAACACAGTACGTATGATATTTTTGTGCCAGTGCCCATTTTGTTCGTTTATTTTGTTGTGTTTGTTGTAGGGGAGGTTCTTTGTTTTGTATGGTTGCTGTTGGTGTTTGGGTGGGTCATTTTTGTTGTTTTGTTTTTGTTTTGTTTTTTATTTGGTGTATTTTGTTACCAAATTTGAATAACACTGTTTATTCATATTGGCATTGCTAGCATACAGGTATTATAGGGTTTCAAACAAACCGCTATTCATTTATAAATTGATTTTTGTAACAAGATGGAGAAAAGGCTTCAGGCCAACTAATTTTTTCTAAACGACTCCATCATTTTTCCCCCACCCCCTGTATATATTTATACCAGGCACAGCCCTGAATATCAGATATAATTATGCCTACCATAGCTAAATACATGCACTTAAGCTAGACGTCGGAAGATTACAGAAGTTTGTTTTGTTTGACGACACCACTAGAGCACATTGATTTATTAATTATTGGATTTATTGGCTATTGGATGTCAAACATTTGGTAATTTTGACATATAGTCTTAGAGAGGAAACCCGCTACATTGCTTCCATTAGTAGCAAGGCATCTTTTATATGCACCATCCCATAGATAGGATAGCACATACCACGGCATTTGGTATCTCAATCGTGGTCCACTGGCTGGGATAAGAAATAGATCAATGGGCCCACCGACGGGATTGATCCTAGGCCGACCGCGCACCAAGCGGGCGCTTTACCACTGGGCTACATCTCGCTCCAGAAACAATGGGAGGCAACTATATATTAACCCCGTTTTTGCCACATAGACTATTCGTACCAATAAAACAGCAATGTTTGTTTTATATACACTTTCCCATAGACAGTACATGCCACGGCCTTTGATTTACCAGTCGTTGGGTATTGGTCAAGACGAGGAAAAGAAAGGGGGCGGGTGATCGACCTGCAAACCATCGAGTCGCTGTTCAATACCTCTAAGCTACATCTCGCACTCACTGTCAAATAATAGACTCGTCTCATACACTGTTACCGGCTATTTCCTACACTTAGTTTCGTGCTTGACATAGTCCTTTTTTCACAAGTCACGTGATATTTTTATAAATATGTAGTTGCAGATATAAATAATACAGACGTTTCAAATCGTATAAGAACTATTTTATATAAGAGTCTGTGGTGATTTGAAATATTTTGAATTGCGCCAGAATGTTTTTTCTGAAAGGTACTTACCAAATCTCAGAATAGTCAAACCTCTGGCGCACAAAGCGACCAATAGAACAGTCAAGAACATACTGAGTTTATTGAAATAAGAGTGCGTTTCAACCAAAGGTCTTGTACAATGGTTTTATAGGACTAAGTACCTTTGAGAGAGTGTTTAGATCTGGATTGGCGTGTCTTCAGAACCAGATTATGCAGGGTGAATCAGTGTACCTTTAAGAGTTGTGTATTTAGATCTGGATTGACGTGTCTTCAGAACCAGATTATGCAGGGTGAATCAGTGTACCTTTAAGAGTTGTGTATTTAGATCAGAACCAGATTATGCAGGGTGAATCAGTGTACCTTTAAGAGTTGTGTATTTAGATCTGGATTGACGTGTCTTCAGAACCAGATTATGCAGGGTGAATCAATGTACCTTTAAGAGTTGTGCATTTAGATCTGGATTGACGTGTCTTCAGAACCAGATTATGCAGGGTGAATCAGTGTACCTTTAAGAGTTGTGTATTTAGATTTGGATTGACGTGTCTTTAGGACCAGATTAACCAGGGTGAATCAGTGTGCCTTTAAGAGTTGTTGTGTGTTTATGTGCAGATTGGCGTGTCTTCAGAACCAGATTATGCAGGGTGAATCAGCAAGAAATTCCCTTGGTGGGGATGGTGACACGGAAGTGTTTCTCTTTATCCATTGCCAATAAAGATGTCATATTCTGTTTGGTGCCTAGCCATGTTGGCATTAAAGGCAATCGGAAGACATGTTCAGCAGTCAATGCTGCTTTTAATTTACCCCATTGCAACGTCAGAACCAGGGTGTCCTGGGTGAATTGGTCTACCTTTAAGAAGGTGTTGTCTTGTGTTCAGATCTGGATTGGCATGTCTACAGAACCAGATTGTGCAGGATAAATCAGTGGTCGACATCAGAGGAGATATGCCAGGACAGCTGAATCAACCAGACGAGCTGTGCAAGCAGTATTTTGGAGACGAGTCCTATATGTGTAGGGTCAGTATACATGCATTTCGGAAAATTAACTAACATGAGCTTGGACAATAAAGTACACTGCACGTAGATATATATATATATATATATATATATATATATATATATATATATAGAGAGAGAGAGAGAGAGAGAGAGAGAGAGAGAGAGAGAGAGAGAGAGAGAGAGAGAGAGAGAGAGAGAGAGAGAGAGAGAGACACACAGACAGACACAGACAGACAGACAGATACAGACAGTACGCATATAAAAATTAAAGGAAGGAAATGTCAGGAAATGGTTTATTTAACGACGCACTCAACACATTTTGTTTACGGTTATATGGCGTCGGAAGAAAGTAAAGAGAGAAAGAAATTAAGAAAGAAGAAATGATTCATTTGAAGCAATTCACCTTTATCACAGACCAGATTGTGTGTGATTTGTTTGTATGTTGTAGGGACCAAATTTTCCTATACAGGAAATATGTAGATCCCTGTTCTGCTCGAAACCAGGGGATAGTCAAAGATGTGTCCAGGTCAACTCTGTGAGAGGAACGTCGTGTGGAAATAAGAAGGTGGGTACCCCTAATTTCGTCAAAACATATTTGAATGCCTGACCCCAGATATCATTGACATTTTTTTAGATACTTACTATAATTAATTTTGATATCACACTGACAGTTTATATTTTAACTGCAACCACATAAAAGTGGGTCAAATGTCTTTGGACCTGATTTAAAATAACTATTTGAGAATTTTTATGCTCAAATGTTTTATTGTTTATTTTGATTTATTTTTGTTTTGTACACGACCACTTTATGATTATTAATAAATTAATAACTGCATATTAATTTTGATTTATTAAAAAATAATATTGTTCTGATATTGGATGTAACTAGTGGACGAGTAGGAACAGTCGTCCCTCCGTCGCTCTTCTAGTAGTGATTACAAATTGCAGTTATCCCTCTTTCGCTCTCCTAGTAGTGACTACAAATTGCAGTCATCCCTCTCCCGCTCTCCTAGTACTGATTACAAATTGCAGTCATCCCTCCTCCGCTCTTCTAGTAGTGACTACAAATTACAGTCATCCCTCCCCCGCTCTTCTAGTAGCGATTACGAAATACGACAGATTCCAAAACAAAGCGGTGAAATTTTTTAATTATCTCGCGCCTGCAAGTCCAACTGTCACGTCACCATTATGCTTCAAGACGTTCTGTGATCTCGATCTTTGACTGCTACAATTCCTCCAGTTATTTTTGTTGGTGTAGGTCTGCGTGTGTACCACTAAATTGCCTAAATTGCAGTTGTGGGTTTTGTTCTTTTTCGAAGTAGCTTTGTATTGATTTTGTTTTAATTATCATCTACTTCTAGTGGTGTTTGAATGGCGAATGCACACGGGATGATAAAGCTCCACCTAGGCAGGGTAAGGATTATACGCTAATTGTTCCATTGTATAAAGATGTGTAATTATATTATTTTAAACTAGTTAGAAGAAATTAATGTATGAAATGTTTAAAACGCGTTTTAACACTGAACATGTACTCTCATATTATTTGTTCATCCTATTTAGTGTCCAGTGCGTTATGAGCATAAAACCACAACATAATGATTTGATATTCTACGAGGACAAAACTGAAACACCACACGTCTTGTGCGCCCAAGTAACTGACGCCATTAAAACTTGTATAGTATATACACACAGACACACACACTATATATACACACACACACACACACACATATATATATATATATATATATATATATATATATATATATATATATATATAGTGGGGGGGTGTGGGGGGTGTCTGCGCGTGCGTGTGTGTGTATGCGTGTGTGTTTATAAAACGTATAATATGCGCTGTTTATCGCATGGTAATGTGCAGAAGTGTAAACAATGGTTTTAATCAACTTTCAGAAACCTGCCCTCTTGGACAACATCCGGGTGTTTTAGCGCAAGGAAAAACGTGTCAAGAACTAGTGGACGGTCAAGACTACAGTTGCTATGACGACACGTTCAGGGAGCTCTGCTGCGAATCTTGCGTGGCCACATTAGTTCCAGGTATCGTAAAATGTACAACCGGCCTTGACTGTATACTGATATGTTACTTTTTTTTTAAAGAAGTTAAATGATACGTTTGGAGCAATACGCGTACGAGACAGGGTGCAGGTGCAACTGCCCCCTTCCACTCCCCCTAGTTATGGAGCAAAACTTCAAATTTCGGGCAAAACTGATAGAGATACCATGTATTTCCATCATTCTATTCTCAAAATTAGTTGTAATACATATAAAAATGCGTAGAGATTCGCTTGCAACCCTATAATATAGCTGTTTGGTACTAATACTATGAATAAATGTTGTTATCGTGATTCTGACATTTTCGTTTAATTGGGGCAAACACCACCTGCGCCCCTAGAAATACCGGAGCCCGTACACCTATGTTTCGAGCCATGTCGTTTTATACCTTAAGTGTGACCATAATCAATATGCAACGTTTTCTCCACCATCTCATAGTCTGCCTCCTATTTCTTTCTTTCTTCTTCTTCTTCTTCTTCTTCTTCTCCATCTTCCTGTTGTTCGGTTTCATCGTTCAAGTAACAAGAAATATATATATATATACTTTTGCCCATTTATGCATTCAGTAATATATATATATTACTGAATGCATAAATGGGAGGGTGGGTGGATGGATGGGTAAATTCATTATGACATGGGTCTTCAAGTACAAAAGTTGGGACAGACGAATCCACGATCTACTAAACAGGCGGTGTAATGGCCAAGTTCATGAGTTTTCAAACTCGGTCGGTATGGTTCATATAGTTAACGGCGGGCAAGAATGCCAATAACACATATATGTACGCTGTATCTTTCAGATTGTATGTATGGTGACAGAAAAAGTGGATGTGTACGTGCACACTGTACAAACTCGACAATGCGCCATGACTGCTGCAAAACGTGTTATAGCGTAACAACAACACCACCAACTACAACAACTACACACACACCATCACCAGGTTGTGCTGACGTACCAGTCGTGTCGGAGGAATCCAAGTCTTGTTCTGACTACTTGCGCTACTGGGGGAAGTTCAAGTGCTATGATGCCAAAGTATACAGCGAGTGCTGTGCGACATGCACTGGCTTGAAGAACGAAATGTACAAAGGTAAGTTGTGACACGTTACAGAAGGGTGCGGGTCGTCCGTACACTGCTCGCTTGAGGCGTGATGGGCTTCAGGGTAGAACACCCTCGATCGACGGATTTTAAAAGTAATGTATCAAAAGCCCGGTATTACTTTTTGGAAAATGCAAAAGACCTTTTGCTGCTAATTGGTTTCGAAACTGATCGTCGCAGCTGTCTCGTCTTTACAATCCACTAGCCATTGTGTGTTTTAAGGGAACCCAATCCTACCTAGACACAAGGGCTCACTCAAACCATTTTTCCCCAATGTATCATTTTTTTAAAATAATAATAATATGTAGGTCAAAAGAGTACATACATAAGATTTTATCGGAATCTGTCGAGGTAAATGTAGTAAACAACAATCCTACCTATTAAAGTGCCCTCATTCTAGCAGGAAAAGACACTTTAAATTTTCGAAAATGCCCTTTTTTCAATTGGAGAAGACACAGTATTAATGTGCACGGGTTCTTGTTTTTACTGTATCTTCCTCTAGTCATTTGAAACTAGGTACGACACAACATAATGGTACTTAATCATTAACTAGCATCATTAACAGATTGGGGCGGGACGTAGCTCAGTGGTAAAAGCGTTCGCCTGATGCGCGGTCGGTCTAGGATCGATCACCTTCAGTGGGCCCATTGGGGTATTTCTAGTTCTAGCCAGAGCACCACGACTGGTGTATCAAAAGCCGTAGTATGTACCTATCCTGTATATAGGATGGTGGTACATATAAAAGGTCCTATGCTACTATTGATGATTAATAAATCAATGTGCTCTAGTAGTGTCGTTAAACAGAGCAAACTTGACCTTTATTTACAGATTGTGCTTGGGGTGACCAAGAACCGAACCGGTGCGACAGTTTGAAAGGTATGTCGCCCGGGTTTGCCTGCACGCGAGTTGTGGAGAGAGTCTGCTGCGAGACGTGTGGCGTGTACCTCATTACATCTACAACTACTACAACCAGCCTGCGAGATGGAGAGACAAACACAGCGGCAACCACACGAGCGGCGAGCAGCAACTTGTCAATTCTAGAAACTGTTAATGTCATCTTATCCCTTTTTGCGGCTTACTCGTATAATTAGCGACCTTTCTAAAAACTGTTAACGTCATCTTATCCCTGTTTGCGGTTTATTCGTATAATTAGCGACCTTTCTAAACACTGTTAACGTCATCTTATCCCTGTTTGTGGTTTGCTGGTATAATTAGTGACCTTTCTAAAAACTGTTAACGTCATCTTATCCCTGTTTGTGTTTTTACTGGTATAATTAGTGGCCTTTCTAAAAACTGTTAATGTCATCTTATCCCTGTTTGTGTTTTACTGGTATAATTAGTGGCCTTTCTAAAAACTGTTAACGTCATCTTATCCCTGTTTGTGGTTTACTGGTATAATTAGTGGCCTTTCTAAAAACTGTTAACGTCATCTTATCCCTGTTTGTGGTTTACTAGTATAATTAGTGGCCTTTCTAAAAACTGTTAACGTCATCTTATCCCTGTTTGTGTTTTACTGGTATAATTAGTGGCCTTTCTAAAAACTGTTAACGTCATCTTATCCCTGTTTGTGGTTTACTAGTATAATTAGTGGCCTTTCTAAAAACTGTTAACGTCATCTTATCCCTGTTTGTGTTTTACTGGTGTAATTAGTGACCTTTCTAAAATCTGTTGACGTCATCTTATCCCTGTTTGTGGTTTACTGGTGTAATTGGCGACCTTTCTAAAAACTGTTAACGTCATCTTATCCCTGTTTGTGGTTTACTGGTGTAATTGGCGACCTTTCTAAACACTGTTAACGTCATCTTATCCCTCTTTGTGGTTTGCTGGTATAATTAGTGACCTTTCTAAAAACTGTTAACGTCATCTTATCCCTGTTTGTGTTTTACTGGTATAATTAGTGGCCTTTCTAAAAACTGTTAATGTCATCTTATCCCTGTTTGTGTTTTACTGGTATAATTAGTGGCCTTTCTAAAAACTGTTAACGTCATCTTATCCCTGTTTGTGGTTTACTAGTATAATTAGTGGCCTTTCTAAAAACTGTTAACATCATCTTATCCCTGTTTGTGTTTTACTGGTGTAATTAGTGACCTTTCTAAAATCTGTTGACGTCATCTTATCCCTGTTTGTGGTTTACTGGTGTAATTGGCGACCTTTCTAAAAACTGTTAACGTCATCTTATCCCTGTTTGTGGTTTACTGGTGTAATTGGCGACCTTTCTAAACACTGTTAACGTCATCTTATCCCTGTTTGTGGTTTACTAGTATAATTAGTGACCTTTCTAAAATCTGTTAACGTCATCTTATTCCTGTTTGTGGTTTACTGGTGTAATTAGCAACCTTTCGGTCAGTGAACTCAGTGTTGGCGAGTTTAAACGGCAGCTTTGTGAAAGTGACAACAAAATTGCAGAAATGGAAAAATGTATTAATTTTGTTAATGCAAGCTTTGATGAAGCTCGAGCTGAAAGAAAAAAAAATGGCGGAAAATGTTGAAACTCTGAAAAAAGACTCCACTGCTATAGTCTCACAGGTGAGCGATTGTTTAGAAGAAACGAAACGCTTACATTTTGATAATGACGAACTCCATGAGCAAGTTTTAGATTTACAAGTTCGATATATGAGAGACAATCTTCTTTTTAATGGTATCCCCGAGACAGATGACGAGGACACGGAACATGTTTTGAAAGACTTTTTAAAAAATCAAATGAAAATAGAAAAGTGCATGACGTTTGTGCGTGTTCACAGACTTGGGAAAAGGGACACAAGAACTGACCGGGTACGCCCATTTGTCACAAAATTTGAATGTTTTAAAGACAGAGAAACAGTCAGGAGAAGCTCGCGAGTGTTGAAAGATACACATTACGGAATCAATGAACAATTCGCACCCGGGATTGTTGAACGCTGTAAACAATTGTGGCCAAAATTCAAAGAGGCGAAACGAAGAGGTGTTAGGGCTTCACTTGTGGTTGATAAGCTTTTTATTGAAGGGAGACGCTGGTATCCGGACTCCGAACGAGCTTCATCAGCAAATAAGACGAGAAGCCCGACAGTAGATAACCCAAGCAAGAGACCGAGGCATCATGAACAGCCACCGAGGGAATCCCGTGACCGTCATGCATAGGGATGCCAAGGGACAAACACCAGTGGTAAACATACCAGTGTACATAACAATACCGGTAGTGATCTGGTTGCAGCCACAAACTGTTTCACTATTTGTGATAATATTAATATTGTGTATTTAAATGTTTGCGGACTTAAACAAAACTATTAATTCCAGAATTTTTAGATTTTATTAGTCATTATGATCTTCTATGTTTTGTAGAAACAAAACGTGACGATTTTGATATTGTAAATATACCAGGTTACAGTGTTTTTACTAATAACAGAAAGCTTAAATCACATGTTAAATCTGGAAGTATATGCCTTGCTGTGAGAAACAGACTAAAAAATCAAGTTCATGTTCACAAAAATACCTCAGAATATATACTCTGGTTTAGTGTTAAAAATCAAAATTTGTGTGGTGCTATGTTATCCGGTTTTGTTATAGGCATTGTTTACATACCGATATCCATAGCTCACTAACTATTTCTTTGAAAATGAACACAGAAGCCAGTGTTCAACGAGACTGCAGCAACAACAAACAGCACGAGCCTAAACCGCGTCGATGGAACAAAAGCCAAGCTACCGATTACAGCGATGCACTGAACAGACAGACAATAACGACCATTGTTTCTGAACTTGACTCACTCAGTGAAACATTCTCCACAGAACTTCTTAACAACACTGTGAATAAAATAAGCAAGCTACTGGTTGAAACTGCTACGGAAACGTTTGGCTACACAACTCAACACAGCTGTAATGAAGATAATGGCGGAAAACATAAGCCCTGGTTTGGTAGTCAGTGTAAACTGTTCAGAAGAAAATATACTGAAGCAAGAAAAACATCTAGAAATAGAAAAACACCAGAAAATAAAGAGAGACTTATAAATGCCAGCAAATGTTATAAAAACACTATTTTAAAATATTAAAATTTATATAAATGGAGAAAGGAAAAAGAGTTTACAGAATTACATAAACATGATTCTCGATCGTTCTGGAAACTTATGCGAAAAAACTCGACTGACGGAAAAACACCCTCACTGGATAAACTTTTTGAATATTATAAAGATAACAACAGCACAAATAACGACACGGAGGAACACGATGGACCATCGAATAATGATAACGAAGGAACTGATACGTTGTTAAATACACCGGTAACAACAGAAGAAATACTGATCATAGTTAAAAATCTTATAAACAATAAAGCATCTGGAATAGATGGAATAATAAATGAATATATTAAAGAAACAATTAATATTATGATTGATATATATGTTAAACTTTTTAATATCGTTTTTGATAAGGGTATTTTCCCAGAGTCCTGGTTAGTTGGTATTATTAGACCTATCTATAAAAATGGAGATAGAGATAACCCAGAAAATTACAGACCTATAACCCTGTTATAAATAAACGTATTACTTTATTTCTAGAAACAAATGAGCTATTATCTGAAGCTCAAGCCGGGTTTAAACCAATATTTCTCAGCTGACCACATTTTTACATTATATGGCCTTATTGAACTGCTAAAAACTAGAAAGAAAAATATATACTGTACTTTTATTGACTTTAAAAAAGCTTTTGATTCTGTGTTGAGAGTTGGACTATGGGATAAAGTAGTGAAAAATGGTGAATGTTTTAATGTTATCCACAGTATGTATCAACATATTAAATCATGTGTGACTGTTCAAGGTGTTTATACAGATTATTTTCCATGTTGTATGGGCGTGAGACAAGGTGAAAACTTATCACCTCTTCTGTTTTTATTATTTCTTAATGACATTGAAGATACTTTCAAAGCACATGGCTGCAATGGACTTAGTCTTGAAAAAACCATATCTGACGATATGCTACATTTGTGTACTGTTTTATTTGTTTTATTGTATGCCGATGACATGGTACTCCTCGCAGACAATTATGATCATATGCAACATTTATTAGATGTCTTTGATGTGTATTGTAGTACATGGAAATTAACTGTCAATTGCACGAAGACTAAGGTTTTAATTTTTGGTGGTAACAAGAAGGACTATAAAAAACAATTTAATTTAGGAAACATAATTTTAGAGAATGTAGAAATCTACAAGTACCTTGGGATAATTTTTCATAAGTCTAACAAGTTTACTAATACTAGAAAAGTTTTGTTTTCACAAGCCGAAAAAGCCATGTATTTTATCTTAAAACAAGGAAGACGGTATGACCTTTCTGTACAAGTCCTTTTAAAAATGTTTGATTGTATGGTACAACCTATTTTGTTATATGGTTGCAAAATTTGGGGTTTTGAAAACTTGTCTTATTTAGAAACGTTACAAAATAAATTCATGAAGTTTCTGTTGTCAGTTAAGAAGTCAACGCCTGTGAATAAGTTATATGGAGAACTGGGGCGTTACCCAGTCTCCCTTGATGTCAAATTAAGAATGATCACTTTTTGGTTTAAACTAATAACTGGGAAACACACAAAGTTATCATTCTTGATATATGAATTATTGCTGAATGATTATAAAAATGGAATATGTGAACATAAATGGTTAAAGTTTATCAAATCTGTTTTGGATGACGTTGGATATAGCAATGTATGACTGCACAGTGTAATCGGCTACCAGATGTAAATCTATTAAAACAAAGAATTATTTTAAGATTACAGGATCAGTTCTACAAACATGGAACAATGAAATTGTTAATTCATCTAAAGCATCTTGGTACAGACTGTTTAAATCAAATATTGTGTTCGAGACATATTTGACCAATTTAGAGAAAAAATATTGGTTACCACTATTACATTTTCGACTCTCAAATCATTATCTTCCCATTGAAAAAGGCAGATGGAAAATAATAACTTTAACAAATAGAACATGCTTTCTGTGTACAAATAACGAAATTGGTGATGAATTTCATTATATAATGTGTTGTCCTTTTTTTTAAAGATGAAAGAACAAGACTTCTGCCAAAGTGTTGTCAGTCTAGACCAAATGTTTATAAATTTAGAATGCTATTTGACAGTAAAAAAAACTGGTGTTCTCAGGAAGATAGCAGTTTTCTGTAAACAAATTATGCATTTTCTTAAGTCCCAGGGCTGAAATCTGTTTTTACAATTTCATTTTATTTGTATATGCAATGTATGTCTTCAAATGCAAGTATGAATCCATAGATATACACTTGTTTTATCTGATGTACATTATTATGACGAATGTGCCATCTTGTCATTTATTTATTTAATTATTTTTACAGTGTACCTCATATGCCGTTGAATTACGAGTGTAAATAAAGTTCAGTTCAGGTAATGGCAGCTAGAATCCATCGTTCTTTTGACCTTACTGACTTGTAGGACAATATGGCGGCTATCATGAAATATGGCCGCCATATTAAAAATTGAAGTGGTTCAGTGATTGGATTTGACGAACGCCCCAAGGTGATCATCTGTGCCAAGTTTGATGTTTCTATCATCATTTGAAAGGTTCTCCCAATAGTGCTATTAGTGTTTGACCCTGTTTTGGGTAGGGGGGCTACTTCGACCCCCATATTTGCCACACACACCACCAGAAGTCCGTTTACCAAAACGTTTTTGTCAACATATATGATGAGGAATACAAAAAAGCAGGTCTACAAAATGTCCTCTCCGGGTGGCACTTTCTGAATCCGGTCTATTAGTCTTTCTGAATCCAGTCCGAGGAAATCAAATACTATTATTATATATCAATGTCTATGTTACTAGGCAACTTCCTTTAATTAGTAGGTGACCTCATGTAACTTCCTAGTCCGGTCAAAAACCCACAACCCACAGTGACGTTAGTCCATAATCCTTAACAGGAAGAACCATCAGTTAATGACACTGTGTACTGTCGGCAAGGGACGTAGCGCAGTGGCAAGGCGCCCGCTTGATGCGTGGTCGGTCTACGATCGATTTACGTCGGTCCATTGGACTATTTCTCATTCCAACCAGTGCACCATAACCTGTGCTAGTATATTAAAGGCATCTTCTATCCTGTCTGAAACTATATATCAAAATTACCAAATGTTTGACAGTGCACCGCGACTGGTATATCAAAGATATGTGCTATTCTGTCAGTGGGATTGTGCATATAAAAGATCCTTTACTGCTATTCGAAAAATGTAGCGGGTTTCCTCTCGAAGACTGTCAGAATTACCAAACGTTTGACATCCAATAGCCGATGATTAATAAATCAATGTGTTCTAGTGGTGTCGTTAAACAAAACAAACCTTAACGTGGACACCTAGCAACCTCAGTCCATAACCCATACACTATATTAATATTTCCCTCAGTGACCCTTAGACCCTAGTGTTGAGAATCGGTTGGAATTTGATGATCGATTATCGGTTATAATCGGTTTGCACCAACCTATGAAGTTTTCATTATACAATCGGTTAGAATTATATGGACTTAAAAAGGATTTGATTTGTTAGCTCTATGCACTACAAATCGCAATTTTTACCTTTAATATCTATTCAATATAATTATGTTGAGGGTTTTTTTCGTTCACGTGAAAAAAATCCAAATACCAATTTCTTAGCTGTAGAAACAATAAATGTTTCAACTCAGTCGATTATGAATTATTATAATCGATAATCACGTCGTATGCAATTATAATCGATCACTATAACATAAATAGGTCATCACTTCATGACCCTTCAGACAAATATAGACTGGATGCGGCTAAAAATCCAAACACATTAGCTTCAGTCAGAGTGTCTACAATAGAAAGAAATGTTTTATTTAACGACACACTCAACACATTTTATTTACGGTTATATGGCGTCAGACATATGGTTAAGGACCACACAGATTTTGAGAGGAAACCCGCTGTCGCCACTTCATGGGCTACTCTTTCCGATTGGCAGCAAGGGGTCTTTTATTTGCGCTTCCTACAGGCAGGATAGCACAAACCATGGCCTTTGTTGAACCAGTTATGGATCACTGGTCGGTGCAAGTGGTTTACCCATTGAGCCTTGCGGAGCACTCACTCAGGGTTTGGAGTCGGTATCTGGATTAAAAATCCCATGCCTCCACTGGGATCCGAACCCAGTACCTACCAGTCTGTTGATCGATGGCCTAACCACGACGCCACCGAGGCCGGTGTGTCTACAATAGTTGCGCGCGTCTACAAACGCATGCGTAGGTGGTGTAGGCCCAAAACGCAAGCCGCAGACTAACAACCGGACCAGTCTTTAAGAGCCTTTAAGGGTTGCAATTACACAGATTAGACCCTGGCAGTCGGAACCAATACAAATGTACGGTCAGGTCACAAATCAGGGAAATCTTAACACCATCAAAGGAACGTTGAGATCATACTGGATTGGCGACGTATCTGTCCTACACGATCGTTGAACAATCGCAATCGCTTGAGAAAATGTCAATCGAGTTTGTCCTGATTTCAACGACAAAATTGTAATACATAATCAGTCCGTATCTCTGCACAATATAGAGTCCAGTGAGTATTTGGCAAAATAGTGTTTGATTTAGTCCGAACGGACATAGAAAGTGTGATTATTTCTACGTCCGAAAATTGTCACATTACTCTATATATATATATATATAGCTCACATTACTCTATATAATATAGCTACCGGCCTCGGTGGCGTCGTGGTAGGCCATCGGCTGGTAGGTACTGGGTTCGGATCCCAGTCGAGGCATGGGATTTTTAATCCAGATACCGACTCCAAACCCGGAGTGAGTGCTCCGCAAGGCTCAAAGGGTAGGCGACTCCAAACCCGGAGTGAGTGCTCCGCAAGGCTCAAAGGGTAGGCGTAAACCACTTGCACCGACCAGTGATCCATAACTGGTTCAACAAAGGCCATGGTTTGTGCTATCCTGCCTGTGGGAAGCGCAAATAAAAGATCTCTTGCTGCTAATCGGAAGAGTAGCACTATAAAGTGGCGACAGCGGGTTTCCGCTCAAAATCTGTGTGGTCCTTAACCATATGTCTGACGCCATATAATCGTAAATAAAATGTGTTGAGTGCGTTGTTAAATAAAACATTTCTTTCTTTCTTTCTGTATATAGCTGGTATTCAAAACGTTTGGCACTATGTTTCAACCGCTTCTCAACCGAAATAATGCAACAAATGGACATACAAACCAAAAATACATAACCTACCGTACTCATTAAATCCCGATTGAAGTATTTGCGTCATTATTAACAAAATCATTTTTCCAACGACAACCTTCAAAACTTCCTCTCCATTTTAAATTTGCTAAATAGAGGGAAGCAACTCGCCCTGCACATTAATACATGTATTGACTTAATGTGCGCCGTGTACTATGTATGATTCTATGATTCTCCACCTAGTGCCTCGTCTATATAATAAGAGGACAGCCACTCCCGAGGATATCCTTTACTGGTGATTTCATCCCTCGTGCACCGCTACAAAGAGGATTGCCACTCCCAGACTAGTTTACGGAGCTAGCCTTTAAACCATATTTATTTCTTATGCGGGTTACGACTTGCTCTGTGCGCACCCACTGTATAGAAAACTGACTACTTTTTTTATTCCATTCCAGCACAACGAACGAACAACGAAAAAGCAACGTGGTTTGTTATTAACATTAGAATTAAATACATTTTAAAATAACAAAATATCAAAAATTATCACTCGTAAAATCAAATAGTGTATATGGTCATGCTTAGGAATGATTGGGTTGGTCAGTTTTAACAATGTTACAAGGCAAACAAACGATATCATAACAAGGTCTGCATACAGCTAGTGTTATATTAGTCTTAGTACTTTATCCTTTCTGTAGTAATATTCCTTCAGCTTCAAGACTGCGTGTGTTGTCACTGTATAACCATTACTTGTTCCCCATTGAAGCACATAGTTCCTTTAATTGATATAGGGAACGATAATATAGTCCAAAGGTTTTGCATGTTCTAGAAATGTGGTCTCCACTATGTTTTGGTCATTAGCAAACGTTCAATGGCAATTAACACCCCAAAGCGCCTGCAGGATACATGCAAATGCTCATTGACAAAAACCAGTAAACCATTATACATGTCCATTTGTTTAAAACACGTCCTCTAAAACATTTGTGGTCAATCTGTTCAAACATTATATATATTCTTATCATACCAGTATCCAAACATTTATATAATAAATGTCAAAACAAATTGCGGTGTTCAAATCTTCTTCAATTTGATATTTTCTTGATTATGTTTCAATTCTGGAGTGATTACAACATTTTTAAAATCGTTAACTGGGATTACTTTGTAACGTTGTAGATTGGTCCAATCTTTAATAAATATAAATAGCAATATTTGAAACATATACTGACGTCCAAACGATACATTACAAGGCTTGAAATTATGTTATAGAAAACCAACAAATGGTACGGTGGGATATGAAAGTATGATGAAGTTCCAACATCTAAACGTCACAGTGCTCTTCGTGATACATGCAAAATGTTTGTACGGTGGTTTCTAAATTGGTTCTTTTCCATTACCAACAATATTTCTTGTATTATTCTTGAATTTTATGAATGTAAAGGGTTTTTTTGACGTCAGTATATATTGAATATTCTATTATTTTCACTTCCAAAATTAGGTGGGACACTTCACTATTTAATTAATTTTAATCGTTAATATCTAAATCG
Organism: Gigantopelta aegis; assembly: GCF_016097555.1. Lineage (NCBI taxonomy): Eukaryota > Metazoa > Mollusca > Gastropoda > Neomphalida > Peltospiridae > Gigantopelta > Gigantopelta aegis. The sequence goes on along the minus strand of NC_054707.1, from coordinate 56,952,322 downwards.
ATTTATTATATTTATATCCTGAATGCTGCTTAAAATATTCAACGAAAGAGAAGCTATCAAGGTAAATAAGCACAAAGAAGAATCCGATCCCGAGTTGTGTCCCCTGGGTTTCGTTGGCTCGATATCTGTAGTAGGAGGTTGTGCTAGCTGGTTCTTCTCGGCGCAAGACGCACAGCACATGCTCTTCAACGTCCCTGGACAGGCAGACAGCTTCCTATCTGAAAGACCTCTACACTGTGTTGGATTCTGATCTCCCCACGGGCAGTCTGGTAAAAGGAAACAGAGGTCCTTAATCAGTGCCAAAAACTTACAAAAACATTTGCTTGTTTGAGTACATTAATTGTGATACGTGGTCTTAGTCACTGGCTAGCCAGAATTTTATATTGGGGGAGGGGGTAACCCACTATTTGGGGGCCAACCCATACTATGTATGTATAATTTTATAACATTTAATACAGTAAAAACAAAATGAAAAAAGGTCTAATGGGGGCATGGCCCACGTGCCCCCCTCTCTCGTAACACCACTGGTCTTAGTGGAAACTTGTTACATGTTTCTATTAGCAGCAAAGGATCTTGTATATACACTTTCTCACAGGACAGCACGTACGCGACCTTTGATTTACCAACCATGAGACTTTGATTCGGACGGAAAAAATACAGTCAGAGAATGGGTCCATTGCGGTAATTCGATCCTACGATACAATCACCTCTGCAAACACTACCAACTGAGCAAGATCCCACCTCGAAAACTAACAATGGCATGGGAGTCGAAAAATGCCTGTAACTGTGGAGGGGATGGAAAGTTATATATTAATCTCCTCTCCATCCGACAGGAAATGCATAATTTTCAGAGATCGAACCAGTGCATCTCCTTCCAAATCCCATCCCACATTTTCCACGCCTATGTAAAGTAGGGACAATATTTTCGAAGCCATCTTAGCGCTACGAAATCGTAAAATCATCGTACGTTGTGATGTCATAGCTTACGATGGTTTTACGATTTCGTAGCACTAAGATGGCTTCGAAAATATGGGCCCAGGCCTGTAGAACTGATTTTATAAGAGCATCTCTGATGATCCCTCAACATGAGACATAGGTACCATTAAATCATTATCCCTTTCAACCGCGGGACCATTATGGCCAAGACAACTTGGAAATAATGGATATTACAGTGAAGAGACCAAGATGGTAAAATGGTTAACTCATGTACGATACCGTAGTTGAGTTGTGTCTAAAGTCAACTTTAACTGCATATAACCACAGTCACACCAAACAGCCGAATCAGTTTTAAGTGTTAAATATTCATTCATTAATTTATTCATTCATTCATTCATCCATCCATTCAGTCACTCATTTGTCTATCCATCGACCTATCCATTCATTACTTCGTCCATTCACTGATGTCTTTATTAATTAATTTGTTCATCCATTCATTTATGCCTCATCTATTTATTCATGTGAAATGAATGAATGAATGAATGAATGAATGTTTAACGACACCCCAGCACGAAAAGTACATCGGGTGTCAAACTATGGTAATGGGAAAAACATCATGTGAAATGAAGACAAAACTAAATCATACCCATCATCAAGAAACGGGCTGTGATTCATCTTACCGTTGTTCAAGTTTATCTTTAAAGTTTCGCAGGTTTTGCAACATCGTTTTTGTATGTCCTTGTTATAGCACGCACTCCGTCCAATGTTATTGACGTATTGTATGCACGGTTTGTTGTCGATGAGCGAATAGTCCATGCAGTCATCGCCGTCTGGCAACGCCGTTGGCGTGACCGGCGTGTCTTCAGTGATGGGTGTAGACGTCGTTGTCACGTTGGGCTTGTAGTTGCATATTCCACAGCAGTTGACGTCGTACAAACTGCCGTCGTCGAACTTGCGCCCGCAGTAAGCAGCGCTGCACTGAAGGACTCGATCCCCGAACTCACAGCCTGTGTATGGAAAGATCATGTTGAAATAGTCATTAATCGCGAAATCTAGTATTAAGGACATGATATAGATCAGGAGATCGATACCCAAAGGTCGTTCCCCAATCAAAACTGGAATGTATTGCATGCACGTAGAAACCGGACAGGAAGGTTAGAGGGGCACTACTCTATAAATAAACTAGACATTGTGACCTCATCACCTAATATTTTGCCTCCCACTCCCGATGTTGTTCCTATGGGCCTGTTATATCAAATGTTGTGACATGTGCTGTCTCGTCTGTGGGTTACCGTAGTGTGATTTAGTGGGGACAGTCTGTGTGGTAGCAGCGAGTTTTCTGTCAATCTCATTATTATCTTGACCAAGTGTCGTAATCGCCTCATCTTAGATACCAAATAGACATGTGTCATTCTTAGCTAAGACCTCTAAGCTTCATACTTTGGATTCTAAATCCTCAAACTTATTAAGGGTTCCACATCCTCGTTTCTAGTTAGGACTCTAAAGACTTGAGACTAAAGTTCTTAAAGTCTCATTCATAGTAAGAACCTTAAAGCAATGGACATAGTAAGAATTTTAAATCACCGAGGGTATGACATAAAAGCTCATATTCAAACTGCACACGGTCTGTATTATAGTACTATACTACACTCCAGGCCGCCAGTCCAAATTCATAAATATTTTTAAAATCCAGTTTAGTAAACATTTTAAACTCTGCTCTGAGTAATTAATGATCCAGTTATTTAACTAATGACCTTGTGTCCTGCCAAGTGGGTAACACCCAACATAATGAAAACAGTATGATGTCTATATTAAATTTAGCTGGTAAGATTTTACGACGTATCTAGCTGACCTGGTACTCCGGTGAACTTGGTACTACACGAGTCGCAGCACCGCGTCCTGAAGTCGTCCATGTAGCAGTAGCCCGCCGCCTCGGACACCATCTGTCGACAGGTCCTGTTCTTCATCACTACCCCAGTCCGGTCTCCGAACAGACAGTGGTCTGAAACGTAAACAGTCTACACTCAGCACAGTACAGGGATCACATCTTGTTTGTGTTCATTCATTCATTGTAGCTTAATTTTCGTGCTTATATCCAATTAAGACTCAAGTTCGATGTTCTGAGCACACGTCTAAGCTATCTGGGCTGTTTGTTCAGGACAAGGGTTAATTACAGTACCTTGATTTTCGCTTTTATATCTAGTCAAGATTGAAGTTCGGTGTCATCAGTTATCTGGGCTGTCTGATCAACACAGGGGACCGGTGGTTAATTATTCTAACTTAATTTTCGTGATTATATCCTGTGCTGTGGGTCCAGAACAGGGGTTAATCATTGTAGCTTTATGTCCATGCTTATATCCAGTTAAGGTTCAAGTACTGTAGCCTGGGCACACGCTTCGGCCATCTGTTCAGGACAGGGTTAAATATTAGTTGCAGGCGTGTGCGCTAGGGGAGGGTTTCTGGGGTTCGAAACACCCCCTCCTGCTGAAAGAGAATTTTCTTCTTTGTTATATGTTTTTTTCCGGGGTGCATGATTCAACCCTCCTTGAAACGTCTATGTACAGTCTAGACCACCCACTGCAAAAACATATGTCTGAGTTGTTAGTGGTTAGAGAGGAAGACGTCAGTGTTGGCACCTCTCCACTGTATCAGTTCCATGTTGACTTTCCACATAGTTATATACAAGTAAACAGAACCACTGCGCATACTAATAATTATATTTGTCATGCAACCATGCTTCCTGTGACGTGATAACCCCTACTTGATCATTCGAAGTGTTATTGTGTTACTGCCCGATAACACATCCGTTGCTAGCATAATAACCTTGGCGTTGCTACGTGTTATCAGGTCACTAGGAAATGAGTTATGTGCATGAAGGATGTTTGCTCACTTTTCAGACATGTCGTTCCCTAATTTTTCAAACATACATTTAATGCAATAATTGTTGAACTATATAAATAAATATAGCATCCATACTTCCCGTAACATCAAATCTCCTCTTATTTTTTAATTATCCATTATTTGCTCCCATTCGGAACAAGCCAGCGTTTTGAATCAAACATTTTGAAACAAAAAAGCAAGTAGCTTCCTGCAAAGAATGTTTACAATGGAACAGCGCCTGACGTGACAGTCACTAGCAGCCAGTGATGCAGATCTTCTTCAGGTCACACACAAACGTGCATTTATTTTCAGAGAAAAGGGTACAAAAATTGTAATGTTGTGACATAAAAGACTTTGAAATGTAATCAAAGTATTTTAAATTTTTATTTAATATTTGGAAAGATAACTTTCTGGCTGGCTATGGCATTCCCAAGATGCTTTCGGGCACCTGCTATTAACCGACTTCCTGTAGTAGATTCTACACGATAATACCTTTATTTTCTACAACGCTTTAGACTGAAACATATTACAAAAATATAACTTGAAAGGGGTTGCATGATAAAAAAAAAGAATCATGTTACTACGTTTTAATATCATGGTGTTTTGGCTTGGTTCGATAACAGTGTAACATGCTCGCTAAAGCTCGCCTGTTGCACCGTTATCTAAACCTCGCAAAGTAACCACGATATCGAAATGTAGTAACCTGATATTCTATATGTTTGGTCAGTTGTGCACAAAATGTCATATAATTGTTCTGTGGTGGTTATACAAAGCCTGTATAAGATTTGTTATTTTGTAATAGTAAATATTATTCTTACCATTTCTCGGAGGTGCGTTTACGTTGTACACACACATGCCGTCAATACACCACTGTGAAAGAATGCAAATGTTTCACATTAGAGACAGACATCTGGTAGTTTTACCACCAATATATTTTGCTTGTCTTCATCATGAAATAATAGCAGTAACCAAATCCATTACGCAATAAGTCAGATCAGTCCAAATATTTGTTAGTGAAGAACCCGAATGATCACCTACATATTACGTGTTCTATTTCTGTATTTAATTTTAGTCAAATTATAATCATGGCGCCTGACTATTATCCAATGGATGGGATGCTGCATATAAAAGAACCCTTGCTGCCAATCGAAAAGAGTAGCCCATGAAGTGGCGACAGCGGGTTTCCTCTCTCAATATCTGTGTGGTCCTTAACCATATGTCTGACGCCATATGTGTTGAGTGTATCGTTACATAAAACATTTCTTTCTTCCTTTCTATTATCCAATGGAGATTAATGTTTGAATGTTGAATACCTTTTTGTCAGCACACGTTGTCCCCCGTGCGGCTGTGTGAAGAATACATTTGTTGGAAGTTGCAGGATTTCGACAGAACATCGCTCGGCAGATATCAGTCTGACCTCCGAAACTCTTACCCTGTTTTACAACATAACAGAATGTCGTGATTAACATGAACTTGTTTGATTTAATATATAGAAATATTCGTAGATGAAAATGCACTAAGGCCTGAAAAAAAATGCATTTTCGGCACACTGCCAAAAATTAGGTTTATCGGCTTATTACCAACATTCACTCCTACAAGGATTGCTAAAAAGGGGAATGTAGTCATATTACACATCTTCATTGTACAGTTACAGATATAATATTTCAAATACATGATAATCACAGGGCAGGTGATATGTTAAATTTAATTATATTACTTGCAAAGCAGTATATATACAGGATGAAGTATATTGCGGTAGTACCAAATGTACAATCGTTTAAAAAAATAAAAATTAATTACAATACAGAAAAGTTTCTTGCATTTCGCAATTGTGACTGGACCAAATTTGATCAAAATTGGTCGATCTAGAAACATTTCATTAAATAGTTGTTGTTTTGGGTTACAAAGACGAGACATGTGTTTTTTTAAGAATCAACTTGTATCAATACAGAGAAAAGGCTTTCATTAGTTACAGTTCTCTCTCTCTCTCTCTCTCTCTCTCTCTCTCTCTCTCTCTCTCTCTCTCTCTCTCTCTCTCTCTCTCTCTCTCTCTCTCTCTCTCTCTCTCTCTCTCCTTTCGTCTAATTTTTATGCAAGTATAGATTTATAAGCTATTTATTTTCTTTTATCTATATTTTATTTATTTATTCGGTTGAAAATAATGTTGTCTTTTCTCTTCTTCTTTTTTGTTGTTGTTTCTGGTTTTCTGGAATCCAATGGTATATTATAAATCTAACTGTATTACTTGCTCCCAATATACATCTCACAATATATTTTCAAAAATTAAGCTTAACATCTAATGACGTAATCGTACATGAGTGTGTGTTTTTATAGTAGCAAATATTTTTTTTCAAATTGTTGTACAGAATATTGTGTTTTCAACATGTCTTTATTAGCTAAATGTATTAGTATAGCTTTTGAGCACTTATTTTGTAAGGTGATGAATTAGGAGTCCCAATCCTAACATTACCAATGTATTTTGGGGCAATAAAACATTTATCCCCCAAAAAAACATTCACACCTACAAATCATCCTGATAAATACTCTGTTCACCTACTAATTAATAAACTAAATACAAAAACATTTAGGATCGGCCTTTTTTTCTAGGTACTGTCGGGTTCCTGGAAACACAATACATTGGGCCTTTGTGTCGTTACACAAGCATGCATGTCCTTCATATTCTTTTCAAATTACATACCAGTACACATTTTAGGTCATTTAAAAAAAACCAAAACATTATTGGTGGAAACTGTTTAGAGACTAAATCAAACTGTATTTTCTGAAGTATATACCCTGCACATGTAGGACTGGTTCCCATACATCTGTCTACACTGGTCGTCTGGTTTCAGCAACTGTCCTGGCATCTGATTGGATACGTCTGGTACTTCTACTGGGTCGATCTTATTTTTCAAACAAGCAGCTTCTGCCCTAACAATCACAACGTCAGTTAATAAAGTTGCGAGGAAATGTAATAAAATATGTAAACTTATACGAAATTTAAGAATATAAACCATGTTAAGCCTTTAGGTGTTTGGATGTTAACTGCGTTATTAATATCATAACTGTTTTAGCATAGAATGAATGAATGAATGAATGTTTAACGACACCCCAGCACGAAAAAATACATCGGCTATTGGGTGTTAAACTATGGTAATGCAAATAAATAAAGTGATGATCAACATCAATATAAAAATTCAAGGTTTAAACAAAAACAGTGTAAAGAACTGTGCAAAAATACAAATACAAATATCACAGAATTTTACGGACACCGAATTTTACTCTAAACTTCAATTTGTGCTGTATTGGCCATTCTCAAAGAGAATGTTACACCCCTGCACCACGGTGAGGTTACAGCACGCGCAGGGGTTTTAGCATAGAGAAGATGCAGTAGACGGAGAGAAGATGGGTTCCTTAGACGAGGATCTGTCAATTTTGAACCCAGACTTCTTGACTTTGAGAAGTCTTTGCAAGCCAAGGTACTAATCCACATTACCAAATTGTAGATGAGGGAAGCCATGTTTCTTTTTTGTCCAATATTATGCACAATGTGATTCGTCAGTGATGCGCTAGTAGTCTAGACCGGTTTATGCGGGTAACTATGTCAATGTACGAAATGCAGTATACCACACGGAATGGTACCTTGAATTGCGAAGATGATTCAGAGAAGGGTCTATGAATACACACATTATCGGTGGATGTAAGTTACATAATAAAACAATTTGTATATATGAAACTTTTGAAACAAAACTTTCAGAAGAAGAAAAAAAACAGTATTGTGAGTATTAAACTGATCGTAAGACTTACGATCAGTTTACCCTACGCAATTTTAGAGAGGGATTGGTTTTAGCGTCACAAAACGGAGGCCGCGTTTTGCGATATGTAATTGTAATTGTAATTATTGTTGTTGAACTGCACTATAAGTTACTCACGTTCTGTTGAGCATAGTGTGTATGTACTTGGTGAAGTAGCGGACGGAGCAGGGTGAAAAGTGCCAGGGGTTGTAGCGGTTGGCCACGTTTGCGCTGAAGGAGGCTCCCGCCATGATGTAGCGGTCACGTGGTGTACACGTGTTGTTGTCCCCGTCGTGTTCGGCTCCTAAACTGGAAAAGAAAATTCAGATTTTACACTCCATTCTGTTAAGAAAATTGTGTTTTGTATGTCTTAATACACAGATTCGGGTGTGCGTATCTGACATGAAGGCATCGAACCCCCTCCCGAAAAACACGTCCCCCTAGATGCTGTTGTTAGCGTGCCTTAATCAGGTATATCCCTCCATAGGTACACCATCTGACTATGTTCCTGTTTCTTAGTGATAATAAAATGGCTATATGAAAACAGAAAAAAGTAATAAAAACAACAACGCCAAAACCATTTTATAAATAGAAAGGAAAAAGGGAGGATGGAACTATTTTATTTAACAACGATTTATATATATATATATATTTATAGACAGCTGTAAATGAATGTACTTATGAATCACTTTCAAAACAGTGATGATATTATGTGTTCGCGAAACTTGAGCATATCCTTCCCCCAAACAAATAATAAACATGCGGCTGACGTCTGGAGCGTGAAGTGTACATTTTAAGTATATACTAAGTATTTACCTGTGACCGAGTTCGTGCGCCGCTGTTCCCACGCTCTGGAACCCGCCGTGGTCCTCCACCACTGACACGCTCCGTCCCCGTCCCTGGCACATTGTACCAATAAAAGCTAAACCTGTAAAATCCCAAAACCTTTTTCACATTATAGGACCGTATCTAGCCTAAATAACAAGGGGAAGGTGGTTAAAATAAAAACAGAGTATAATAATACTTGACAAAAATGGCATTTTACAAAACATGGGGTATTTTGTCCTATTTTAAAAGCCCCCCCCCCCCCCTTCCCCGCTAGGTGCGGCCCTAGTTGCTGTTTTTGTTGTCACTATTATTGTTACTATTTGAAAACATTCAACAAATCTGAAACTGTTATAGATATCTGACGCTTTGCTTTCTCTGTTGGTTTTGGTAAAACATATCACTGTTGTATTATATGGAAGTAGAGGGCAGGCGCGTGTGCGGCAAATTGTGCAGAGTTGGATTTAGACTGTGGCGAGTTTTTAGGTTGGATTGGGTCATGCTTTTCTGGAAAATACATGTTTAGAAAAGAAAATCTGCTTGAAGCGGGAGGGAGGGGGTGGACCCCCAAAAACCCCATCTGCACACGTGCCTGGAGCGGCAAGCATTTTCGCAAATATCATTTCATGGTTAAACATTCTTGTCTTGTCTTGCAAATACACCTTGTTATTTAAACCCAGGCCCGCTCAAATAGCTAAGCTCTTCAGAATCGATGTACATATGATCATACAAAACATGACATTGTACCTGTGGTGTAATTGGATCCCCCGTCATCACCAAACAGATCATATCTGCAATTGAAAACAGAGAAGAGATTCAGTCGTATAATTACTTAGATACTGAAACCAGCAGATATTCAGAGGTATAATCATTTACATACTGAAACTAACAGAAAATAAAACTTTTATACAACACATTATTGTATCATCAAGTATATATTTTTGTTTTTATGTTTGTCTTTAATTGTTGTTTGCTGTTGCTTTTTTCCTGTCTTAAGCTTTTGTCCTGTAGATGATGTAAACAATGAATACTGAATTGAATATGCATGATGTAAACAATGAATACTGAATTGAATATGCATGATGTAAACAATGAATACTGAACTGAATATGCATGATGTAAACTGAATAAAATCAGTACTTTATATATTGAATTGAATCAGTATGGGGCATACTGTCGTGAATAAGAACGGTATATACTGAATTAAATCAGTACTTTATATCTGAATTGAATCAGTAAAGTTTATGCTGTATTAAATCAGTATGATTCATACTAAAACGATCGCGAAACCATGCCAGTACCTTCCTTTCTGAATGAACGAATGGATGAATTAATTAATTAATTGTTTAACAACATCCGAGCACGAAAAACATGGCTACTGGGAATATGAAATTATGAATAAATTATATCAGTGTAAAAATCCAGCATTTAACCTTTCCTTCTGAACACGATAGTACGTCTTCGTGAGTATTTACCCTGTGAAGAGCATCACATGGTCGTGAGTATTTACCCTGTGAAGAGCATCACATGGTCGTGAGTATTTACCCTGTGAAGAGTATCACAGGGTCGTGAGTATTTACCCTGCGAAGAGCATCACAGGATCGTGAGTATTTACCCTGTGAAAAGCATCACATGGTCGTGAGTATTTACTCTGCGAAGAGCATCAGAGGGTCGTGAGTATTTACCCTGTGAAAAGCATCACATGGTCGTGAGCAGGAAGTTGAGTCTTGTTCACCCAGTCCTTGAGGGACTCCAGGACTTTGTCGGCACTCAGCTGAAGTTTGTCGTTCACAACCTCTTTGTTCAGCTCCGTCCACGGAGAAGTGTCTGGAGACTATGTTAAAATTAAAATAAAACATGATATGCATTAAAGACAGAATCGCATGGATCATTACTTTTCTACTAAATATCCAACAATTCATTATCTCAAAATATATACATTTTAGGCTCGGATACAGGTTTGGGCCCGGTCCCCTATTTTTGGTCAAGTAATTCATTTTGATTTTGCATAAGATTGGGAGTCTTGTTTATCAAAGCCACTCAACTACATTAACAGTATAGACACCCTCTATAGAAAATGCTAGATCTGCACCTAGTTTTAATAGTACTTTATTTCGTCAGCAACATGGTCGTTATATTCTACTTGTTTGTAACTTCACATTTAGATAACTGGTGACTCCTAGATTACTACAATAAAATCAAAATCTCTGAATATACGTACCTGGGAAACGATATACCCGACTAAATGGACGTTGATTCTATAGCCGTCAATCACAACACTTTTATACCTCAAATTCACCTGTAAAAACGGTAAAGATAGTTTGGCTTGAACAACAAATGTTAAAGTTTGTTTTGTTTTTGTATATACACATCACTAGAGTAAATTGATTTATTAATCATTGGCTATTATTGAATGTCAAACATTTTATAATTTTTACATAAAAGAAAAAACCTGCTGTATTTTTCCCATTGCAGCAAGGTATCTTTTATATTTATCACCCCACAAACAGGATAGCGCATATCACGGAATTTGATATACCAGTCGTGGTGTACTGGCTGGAACGAGAAAGAAATACACCAATGGGCCAACCGACAGGGGTCGATCCTAGACGACCACGCATCACGCAAGCACTTTGGTACTGGGCTACGTCCCGCCCCACAACAGCAAAAACAAACCATCAGTGTAGGACTGAACCAGAAAAATATACCTCCAGTTCATCCTCTTTCATACAATCACATTATTACATTGTAGTCAAAAAAACATTCTTAAGTTGCGTTTTTATATGCTAACAACAATTTGAGATTAAGCCGTGCTGAATTTTAATCGTAATGCTTTTCGTCGTTCAGGATCAGTGCAGACAGACAGACAGACAGACACACACACACACACACACACACACACACACACACACACACACACAGAGAGAGAGAGAGAAAAAAAGAGAGAGAGAGAGAGAGAGGGGGAGGGGGGAGGGAGGGAGGTAGACAGAGAGACAGACAGAGACAGAGAGAGACAGACAGACAGACAGACTGAACAGAACAGAAAGGGAAATATTCTATGTTTAAAATGCTGATAAATAAGCTTACTCCATTCATGACGTGAGCAAAATATTCTCTGATTTTTACAAATGTGGTTTCCACATTCTCGGTCCGAGACAGCCAACTGCAAATAAAACATATTTCGGCATGTCAAAGACCATAAATCAAAACCGTATGTTCGTTTAACAGAAGGATAATATAATCACAATGACAATGTATGTGTGTTTTCAAATCCTCCACGATATAAACCATTTGCAGTCTTGCATATTTGTCAAAATGACAAAACATTTAAGTTGAACATGTACTCAAATATAATAAATCGAAAAAACTAAATTTATACGTGAGATAACCTACTTTTATTTCAGCCATTGTAGCTCTGATAGATTATTCTATTTCAGGACCCCAAAAAGGTCTTTAGTAGCAGCTACAAGGTCATCATTGGAACCAAATCTTCTTCCCTGTTTTTCGGATTTTATTTTTGGAAATATATGAAAGTTTATTTTGTTTCACGACACCATGGAAATATATGAAAGTCTAAGGAAGCACAGTCATGTGAGTAAAGGAGTTTATGAGACCGAAGCCACATTAGGATTTGAAGCTTCAGAAATAGATAGTTTAGCTGTGTTAGCTGGCACACTGTCATTTAGACAGGGATCTATCTACAGGGTTGGAGGAAGCGGAGATATATTTACAGGGTGGGATGAACCGGAGATCTATCTACAGGGTGGGAGGAATCGGATATTTATCTGCAGGGTGGGAGGACGCGGAGATCTATCTACAGGGTGGGAGGAAGCGGAGATCTATCTGCAGGGTGGGAGGAAGCGTAGATCTATCTACAGGGTGGGAGGAAGCGGAGATCTATCTACAGGGTGTGAAAAGCGGAGATCTATCTACAGGGTGGGAGGAAGCGGATATCTATCTACAGGGTGGGAGGAGCGGAGATCTATCTACAGGGTGGGAGGAAGCGGAGATCTAGCTACAGGGTGGGAGGAGCGGATATATATCTACAGGGTGGAAGGAAGCGGAGATCTATCTACAGGGTGGGAGGAAGCGGAGATCTATCTATAGGGTGAGAGGAAGCGGATATCTATCTACAGGGTGGGAGGAGCGGAGATCTATCTACAGGGTGGGAGGAAGCGGAGATCTATCTGGAGGGTGGGAGGAGCGGAGATCTATCTACAGGGTAGATGAAACGGAGATCTATCTACAGGGTGGGAGGATGCGGAGATCTATCTACAGGGTGGGAGGAAGCGGAGATCTATCTGCAGGGTGGGAGGAAGCGTAGATCTATCTACAGGGTGGGAGGAAGCGGAGATCTATCTACAGGGTGTGAAAAGCGGAGATCTATCTACAGGGTGGGAGGAAGCGGATATCTATCTACAGGGTGGGAGGAGCGGAGATCTATCTACAGGGTGGGAGGAAGTGGAGATCTAGCTACAGGGTGGAAGGAGCGGATATATATCTACAGGGTGGAAGGAAGCGGAGATCTATCTACAGGGTGGGAGGAAGCGGACATCTATCTATAGGGTGAGAGGAAGCGGATATCTATCTACAGGGTGGGAGGAGCGGAGATCTATCTACAGGGTGGGAGGAAGCGGAGATCTATCTGGAGGGTGGGAGGAGCGGAGATCTATCTACAGGGTGGGAGGAAGCGGAGATCTAGCTACAGGGTGGGAGGAGCGGATATATATCTACATGGTGGAAGGAAGCGGAGATCTATCTACAGGGTGGGAGGAAGCGGAGATCTATCTATAGGGTGAGAGGAAGCGGATATCTATCTACAGGGTGGGAGGAGCGGAGATCTATCTACAGGGTGGGAGGAAGCGGAGATCTATCTGGAGTGTGGGAGGAGCGGAGATCTATCTACAGGGTAGATGAAACGGAGATCTATCTACAGGGTGGGAGGATGCGGAGATCTATCTACAGGGTGGGAGGAAGCGGAGATCTATCTGCAGGGTGGGAGGAAGCGTAGATCTATCTACAGGGTGGGAGGAAGCGGAGATCTATCTACAGGGTGTGAAAAGCGGAGATCTATCTACAGGGTGGGAGGAAGCGGATATCTATCTACAGGGTGGGAGGAGCGGAGATCTATCTACAGGGTGGGAGGAAGCGGAGATCTAGCTACAGGGTGGGAGGAGCGGATATATATCTACAGGGTGGAAGGAAGCGGAGATCTATCTACAGGGTGGGAGGAAGCGGAGATCTATCTATAGGGTGAGAGGAAGCGGATATCTATCTACAGGGTGGGAGGAGCGGAGATCTATCTACAGGGTGGGAGGAAGCGGAGATCTATCTGGAGGGTGGGAGGAGCGGAGATCTATCTACAGGGTAGATGAAACGGAGATCTATCTACAGGGTGGGAGGATGCGGAGATCTATCTACAGGGTGGGAGGAGCGGAGATCTATCTACAGGGTGGGAGGAAATGGAGATCTATCTACAGGGTGGGAGGAAGCGGATATCTATCTACAGGGTGGGGGGAAGCGGATATCTATCTACAGGGTGGGAGGAAATGGAGATATATCTACAGGGTGGGAGGAAATGGAGATCTATCTACAGGGTGGGAGGAAGCGGAGATCTATCTACAGGGTGGGAGGAAGCGGAGATCTATCTACAGGGTGGGAGGAAGCGGAGATCTATCTATAGGGTGAGAGGAAGCGGATATCTATCTACAGGGTGGGAGGAGCGGAGATCTATCTACAGGGTGGGAGGAAGCGGAGATCTATCTGGAGGGTGGGAGGAGCGGAGATCTATCTACAGGGTAGATGAAACGGAGATCTATCTACAGGGTGGGAGGATGCGGAGATCTATCTACAGGGTGGGAGGAAGCGGAGATCTATCTGGAGGGTGGGAGGAGCGGAGATCTATCTACAGGGTAGATGAAACGGAGATCTATCTACAGGGTGGGAGGATGCGGAGATCTATCTACAGGGTGGGAGGAGCGGAGATCTATCTACAGGGTGGGAGGAAATGGAGATCTATCTACAGGGTGGGAGGAAGCGGATATCTATCTACAGGGTGGGAGGAAGCGGAGATCTATCTACAGGGTGGGAGGAAGCGGAGATCTATCTATAGGGTGAGAGGAAGCGGATATCTATCTACAGGGTGGGAGGAGCGGAGATCTATCTACAGGGTGGGAGGAAGCGGAGATCTATCTGGAGGGTGGGAGGAGCGGAGATCTATCTACAGGGTAGATGAAACGGAGATCTATCTACAGGGTGGGAGGATGCGGAGATCTATCTACAGGGTGGGAGGAAGCGGAGATCTATCTGGAGGGTGGGAGGAGCGGAGATCTATCTACAGGGTAGATGAAACGGAGATCTATCTACAGGGTGGGAGGATGCGGAGATCTATCTACAGGGTGGGAGGAGCGGAGATCTATCTACAGGGTGGGAGGAAATGGAGATCTATCTACAGGGTGGGAGGAAGCGGATATCTATCTACAGGGTGGGGGGAAGCGGATATCTATCTACAGGGTGGGAGGAAATGGAGATATATCTAAAGGGTGGGAGGAAATGGAGATATATCTACAGGGTGGGAGGAAGCGGAGATCTATCTACAGGGTGGCAGGAAGCGGAGATCTATCTACAGGGTGGGAGGAAGCGGAGATCTATCTACAGGGTGGGAGAAAGCGGAGATCTATCTACAGGGTGGACAGTGGCGGATCTGGGGTGGGGGTTCATTATGAATACTCACTCACGGAAGACTAAATAATCGACCACGACAAGCACGTCAACGTTGTATTCAGGAACTCTGTCACCAGCTCGGCGGACACGAGACCCGGGTTCGTGCTGAGGACCTATCAAATTGTTAATCCCTGTGGAATAATAACAATAGCTTTGGTTTACTACTTGTTGTTATCAACTGACCTGAACGATTGCAATAAAAGCAAAGAAAATTACCACTGGGCTACGTCCCGCAATTAACCTGGTAAACAGTTTTGTCTTTTATCCTGCAACCACCGTTTCTATTGTCATATTCTGCTACTACTCATATGACGTCACACGCATAGCTACATTACAAAATCGCTCAGTTGACCTCTAGGTCATCGTTGGCTGAAATAACAGAAATAATAGTTTTCCCCTTATTTTTTATGGTCTGCAGGATAAAAATATTAACCAGTTAATGGACGTCGGATATCTGCTTTATCCTGTTCAGGCCGAATGAGAAATTCCCATTCCTACCTTCACAGGATATCCGACGTCATTAACTAGTTATTCTATATAGGCCTATATTCGAACTAAACAGAATTAACAGCAAACTGATCTGCTTATAATTGGTAGTTGCTGTACACATTTCGTTTCTGCAAGCAAATCTCCATGTATATTAGTCTCTGTATAAAGCCTACATGTTTAGATTTTCAGGGCCGTAATTAAAGGGACAAGAGGGCATTGTCCCACCATCCCCCCCCCCCCAATAATAGTAATAATCATAATAAAAATAAAAATAATAATAATAATAATAATAATAATAATAATAATAATAATTAATTAATTAATTAATAATAAATTAACAAATAAAAATGAAAAAAATCCAAAAAGGAAGCGCTCTTTTGCTTTACCGGTGTCCTATTTATGTAACATGGGGGAAAGTATATTTTACTGTGCCATGGTTATAGTACTACCATCCCACTTGCTGTAAGCTGCGGTAGGTAAATAGTTATTCTCTTCGACTTACTTGATGATTTGTTGATAAAGGGAGATAACTGCCATTCTTCTTTGAAGAAAAATTCTCTACTGATAGTGGATTGGTGCGAGTTTTGTCGAGGGCCATCTGTAACTGTCACTGGTTGAAGATGGTATTGCTTCCCTTCGATGTACAGTGTGCCTTCCTAAAGTGGTTGTAGTGATTATATAGTACTTGGAGTTTTTATATCTTCATACACATTCAATAATTTAAATACATTATTTTAAATTTTAATTTAATCCACCAATTAGTCGAATTTATTTAATTAGCGTACTTATTTACTTACTTTTTTACTTATTTAATTGCTCGCTTGCGTCCTTGTCTATTTGCTTGTTTGTGTGTTTGTTTGTTTCATATTCGATTTTGTTTGTTTGTTGTTGGTTTTTCATCTTTTTTCTTTATGTACCTGTATATTATATGGGTTTTTTAACATTAAAACTGGTAAACTTAACGTACTTCCTCTGACCCGGAGATACACCGAGTCATAGGTACTCCTATTAAATCAGACAGTGTTCATTTACCAGGTGAAATAGTTTCCTGCCCCCTTTCTGCAACCTATAACACTTCACAGCTATGGAGGCGCCGTATATATTATCTTGGTATTCCGAGAAACTCTGAAAACAAAAACAAAATGAAAACCTTCATGTTCGTCAAAACTCACTTCGTCATATCTTCATAATTACTCTGAAGGATGAAAAAGCAAAACTTTAAAAACACCGACACTAATTTTAAGACATACATATATACACACATACATACATACATACATACATATATATTAATGTTTTGATTAAATTACAAATCTTGGCAAGGTCAGTGTGTGTGTTACTTTATTATCCTAGTGTTTGCTTATTAGTTCAAAACGCATTTAATTCGAAAGAGAAAGGGTAAATAGGATGTCTAGCTACATCCGGTCCCCACACGTGATACGAAACGGTGCAGTAACTCTGGGTGCGTGCTGCAAAAACAAAGTTGTCACCCCTACCCGATTTCAAACCGTGCAAATTGGACCCTGCTTATAAACATCAAAACCTAGACTCGAGGCGTTAGTTAATAAAATCTCGCACATAATATTATCACTAAAATACGAAGGTAAAGTTAAAGATATGGCTGTGGGTAATTTTTGGCATGCTTCCATCAAAGAACTGTTCAAGCACGCATGTCGTGGGCACAACCTTTCGCTTTGCCAGAGAGTTCTGTCCACGACAGAGAAGTTAAAAATGTTCGTTAAAATCTTATAAGTCCCTGATCCTTATCTTATGGTTTAACTTGCTTTCCCTTCTCATTTCCCTTTCCCCGAAGTCCATATTTGTTTCGTTAGGCCAACAACGATGTCAGTTAGCTAAGGCGTCAACGTTCTGTCAATATATAGATGTGAAGTTTGGCATTAACATAGCTTAAAATTGATTGGTTCTCTGGTATCGAAGTGTGCGTACACAACAGGCCGCGGTGGCTAGGTGGTTACAGAGAGGTACACAACAGGCCGCGCTGGCTCTGTGATTACAGAGAGGTACACCACAGGCCGCGCTGGCTCTGTGGTTACAGAGAGGTACACAACAGGCCGCGCTGGCTCGGTGGTTACAGAGAGGTACACAACAGGCCGCGCTGGCTCGGTGGTTACAGAGAGATACACAACAGGCCGTGGTGGCTCGGTGGTTACAGAGAGATACACAACAGGCCGCGCTGGCTATGTGGTTACAGAGAGGTACACAACAGGCTGCGGTGGCGCGGTGGTTACAGAGAGGTACACAACAGGCCGTGGTGGCTCTGTGGTTACAGAGAGGTACACAACAGGCCGCGCTGGCTCTGTGGTTACAGAGAGGTACACAACAGGCCGCGCTGGCTCGGTGGTTACAGAGAGGTACACAACAGAACGTGCTGGCTCGGTGGTTACAGAGAGGTACACAACAGGCCGCGCTGGCTCGGTGGTTACAGAGAGATACACAATAGGCCGCGCTGGCTCGGTGGTTACAGAGAGGTACACAACAGGCCGCGGTGGCTCGGTGGTTACAGAGAGGTACACAACAGGTATCGGTGGCTCGCTGGTTACAGAGAGGTACACAATGGGCCGCGCTGGCTCTGTGGTTACAGAGAGGTACACAACAGGCCGTGGTGGCTCGGTGGTTACAGAGAGATACACAACAGGCCGTGCTGGCTATGTGGTTACAGAGAGGTACACAACAGGCTGCGGTGGCGCGGTGGTTACAGAGAGGTACACAACAGGCCGTGGTGGCTTGGTGGTTACAGAGAGATACACAACAGGCCGCGCTGGCTATGTGGTTACAGAGAGGTACACAACAGGCCGCGGTGGCGTGGTGGTTACAGAGAGGTACACAACAGGCTGTGGTGGCTCGGTGGTTACAGAGAGGTACACAACAGGCCGCGGTGGCACGGTTATTACAGAGAGATACACAACAGGCCGCGGTGGCTCGGTGGTTACAGAGAGGTACACAACAGGTATCAGTGGCGCGGTGGTTACAGAGAGGTACACAACAGGCCGTGGTGGCTCGGTGGTTACAGAGAGATACACAACAGGCCGTGGTGGCTTGGTGGTTACAGAGAGGTACACAACAGGCCGCGGTGGCACGGTTATTACAGAGAGATACACAACAGGCCGTGGTGGCTCGGTGGTTACAGAGAGGTACACAACAGGCCGCGCTGGCTCTGTGGTTACAGAGAGATACACAACAGGCCGCAGTGGCTCGGTGGTTACAGAGAGATACACAACAGGCCGCGCTGGCTATGTGGTTACAGAGAGGTACACAACAGGCCGCGGTGGCGTGGTGGTTACAGAGAGGTACACAACAGGCCGTGGTGGCTCGGTGGTTACAGAGAGGTACACAACAGGCCGCGGTGGCACGGTTATTACAGAGAGATACACAACAGGCCGCGGTGGCTCGGTGGTTACAGAGAGGTACACAACAGGTATCGGTGGCGCGATGGTTACAGAGAGGTACACAACAGGCCGTGCTGGCTCGGTGGTTACAGAGAGGTACACAACAGGCCGCGCTGGCTCGGTGGTTACAGAGAGATACACAATAGGCCGCGCTGGCTCGGTGGTTACAGAGAGGTACACAACAGGCCGCGGTGGCTCGGTGGTTACAGAGAGGTACACAACAGGTATCGGTGGCTCGCTGGTTACAGAGAGGTACACAATGGGCCGCGCTGGCTCTGTGGTTACAGAGAGGTACACAACAGGCCGTGGTGGCTCGGTGGTTACAGAGAGATACACAACAGGCCGCGCTGGCTATGTGGTTACAGAGAGGTACACAACAGGCTGCGGTGGCGCGGTGGTTACAGAGAGGTACACAACAGGCCGTGGTGGCTTGGTGGTTACAGAGAGATACACAACAGGCCGCGCTGGCTATGTGGTTACAGAGAGGTACACAACAGGCCGCGGTGGCGTGGTGGTTACAGAGAGGTACACAACAGGCTGTGGTGGCTCGGTGGTTACAGAGAGGTACACAACAGGCCGCGGTGGCACGGTTATTACAGAGAGATACACAACAGGCCGCGGTGGCTCGGTGGTTACAGAGAGGTACACAACAGGTATCAGTGGCGCGGTGGTTACAGAGAGGTACACAACAGGCCGTGGTGGCTCGGTGGTTACAGAGAGATACACAACAGGCCGTGGTGGCTTGGTGGTTACAGAGAGGTACACAACAGGCCGCGGTGGCACAGTTATTACAGAGAGATACACAACAGGCCGTGGTGGCTCGGTGGTTACAGAGAGGTACACAACAGGCCGCGCTGGCTCTGTGGTTACAGAGAGATACACAACAGGCCGCAGTGGCTCGGTGGTTACAGAGAGATACACAACAGGCCGCGCTGGCTATGTGGTTACAGAGAGGTACACAACAGGCCGCGGTGGCGTGGTGGTTACAGAGAGGTACACAACAGGCCGTGGTGGCTCGGTGGTTACAGAGAGGTACACAACAGGCCGCGGTGGCACGGTTATTACAGAGAGATACACAACAGGCCGCGGTGGCTCGGTGGTTACAGAGAGGTACACAACAGGTATCAGTGGCGCGATGGTTACAGAGAGGTACACAACAGGCCGTGGTGGCTCGGTGTGGTTACAGAGAGATACACAGACAGGCCGTGGTGGCTCGGTGGTTACAGAGAGGTACACAACAGGCCGCGGTGGCACGGTTATTACAGAGAGATACACAACAGGCCGTGTTGGCTCGGTGGTTACAGAGAGGTACACATTAGGCCGCGGTGGCGCGGTGGTTACAGAGAGATACACAACAGGCCGTGGTGGCTCGGTGGTTACAGAGAGGTACACAACAGGCCGCGCTGGCTCTGTGGTTACAGAGAGATACACAACAGGCCGCAGTGGCTCGGTGGTTACAGAGAGGTACACAACAGGCCGCGCTGGCTCTGTGGTTACAGAGAGATACACAACAGGCCGCGGTGGCTCGCTGGTTACAGAGAGGTACACAACAGGCCGCGGTGGCTCTTTGGTTACAGAGAGGTACACAACAGGCCGCGGTGGCTCGCTGGTTACAGAGAGGTACACAACAGGCCGCGCTGGCTCTGTGGTTACAGAGAGATACACAACAGGCCGCGCTGGCTCTGTGGTTACAGAGAGGTACACAACAGGCCGCGCTGGCTCTGTGGTTACAGAGAGGTACACAACAGGCTGCAGTGGCGCGGTGGTTACAGAGAGATACACAACAGGCCGCGGTGGTTCGCTGGTTACAGAGAGGTACACAACAGGCCGCGGTGGCGCGGTGGTTACAGAGAGGTACACAACAGGCCGCGCTGGCTCTGTGGTTACAAAGAGATACACAACAGGCCGCGGTGGCTCGCTGGTTACAGAGAGGTACACAACAGGCCGCGCTGGCTCTGTGGTTACAGAGAGGTACACAACAGGCCGTGGTGGCTCGGTGGTTACAGAGAGATACACAACAGGCCGCGGTGGCTCGCTGGTTACAGAGAGGTACACAACAGGCCGCGGTGGCGCGGTGGTTACAGAGAGGTACACAACAGGCCGCGCTGGCTCTGTGGTTACAGAGAGATACACAACAGGCCGCGGTGGCTCGCTGGTTACAGAGAGGTACACAACAGGCCGCGCTGGCTCTGTGGTTACAGAGAGGTACACTACAGGCCGCGGTGGCTCGCTGGTTACAGAGAGGTACACAACAGGCCACGCTGGCTCTGTGGTTACAGAGAGATACACAACAGGCCACGCTGGCTCTGTGGTTACAGAGAGGTACACAACAGGCCACGCTGGCTCTGTGGTTACAGAGAGGTACACAACAGGCCGCGGTGGCGTGGTGGTTACAGAGAGATACACAACAGGCCGCGGTGGCTCGCTGGTTACAGAGAGGTACACAACAGGCCGCGGTGGCGCGGTGGTTACAGAGAGGTACACAACAGGCCGCGGTGGCTCACTGGTTACAGAGAGGTACACAACAGGCCGGGCTGGCTCTGTGGTTACAGAGAGGTACACAACAGGCCGTGGTGGCTCGGTGGTTACAGAGAGATACACAACAGGCCGCGGTGGCTCGCTGATTACAGATAGGTACACAACAGGCCGGGGTGGTTCAGTGGTTACAGAGAGGTACACAATAGGCTGCGCTGGCTCAGTGGTTACAGAGAGGTACACAACAGGCCGCACTGGTTCGGTGGTTACAGAGAGGTACACAACAGGCCGCGCTGGCTCTGTGGTTACAGAGAGGTACACAACAGGTATCGGTGGCTTGCTGGTTACAGAGAGGTACACAACAGGCCGCGCTGGCTCTGTGATTACAGAGAGGTACACAACAGGCCGGGGTGGTTCAGTGGTTACAGAGAGGTACACAATAGGCTGCGCTGGCTCGGTGGTTACAGAGAGGTACACAACAGGCCGCGCTGGCTCTGTGGTTACAGAGAAGTACACACAGGCCGTGCTGGTTCGGTGGTTACAGAGAGGTACACAACAGGTATCGGTGGCTCGCTGGTTACAGAGAGGTACACAACAGGCCGCGGTGGCTCGCTGGTTACAGAGAGGTACACAACAGGCCGCGCTGGCTCTGTGGTTACAGAGAGGTACACAACAGGCCGCGCTGGCTATGTGGTTACAGAGAGGTACACAACAGGCCGTGGTGGCTCGGTGGTTACAGAGAGGTACACAACAGGCCGCGCTGGCACGGTTATTACAGAGAGATACACAACAGGCCGCGCTGGCTATGTGGTTACAGAGAGGTACACAACAGGCTGGGGTGGCTCGCTGGTTACAGAGAGGTACACAACAGGCCGGGGTGGTTCAGTGGTTACAGAGAGATACACAACAGGCCGCGGTGGCTCGCTGGTTACAGAGAGGTACACAACAGGCCGGGGTGGTTCAGTGGTTACAGAGAGGTACACAATAGGCTGCGCTGGCTCGGTGGTTACAGAGAGGTACACAACAGGCCGCGCTGGCTCGGTGGTTACAGAGAGGTACACAACAGGCCGCGCTGGCTCTGTGGTTACAGAGAGGTACACAACAGGTATCGGTGGCTCGCTGGTTACAGAGAGGTACACAACAGGCCGCGCTGGCTCTGTGGTTAAAGAGAGGTACACAACAGGCCGCGGTGGCTCGCTGGTTACAGAGAGGTACACAACAGGCCGCGCTGGCTCTGTGGTTACAGAGAGGTACACAACAGGCCGCGCTGGCTATGTGGTTACAGAGAGGTACACAACAGGCCGGGGTGGTTCAGTGGTTACAGAGAGGTGCACAATAGGCTGCGCTGGCTCGGTGGTTACAGAGAGGTACACAACAGGCCGCGCTGGCTCGGTGGTTACAGAGAGGTACACAACAGGCCGCGCTGGCTCTGTGGTTACAGAGAGTTACACAACAGGTATCGGTGGCTCGCTGGTTACAGAGAGGTACACAACAGGCCGCGCTGGCTCTGTGGTTACAGAGAGGTACACAACAGGCCGGGGTGGTTCAGTGGTTACAGAGAGGTACACAATAGGCTGCGCTGGCTCGGTGGTTACAGAGAGGTACACAACAGGCCGTGGTGGCTCGGTGGTTACAGAGAGATACACAACAGGCCGAGCTGGCTATGTGGTTACAGAGAGGTACACAACAGGCTGCGGTGGCGCGGTGGTTACAGAGAGGTACACAACAGGCCGTGGTGGCTTGGTGGTTACAGAGAGATACACAACAGGCCGCGCTGGCTATGTGGTTACAGAGAGGTACACAACAGGCCGCGGTGGCGTGGTGGTTACAGAGAGGTACACAACAGGCTGTGGTGGCTCGGTGGTTACAGAGAGGTACACAACAGGCCGCGGTGGCACGGTTATTACAGAGAGATACACAACAGGCCGCGGTGGCTCGGTGGTTACAGAGAGGTACACAACAGGTATCAGTGGCGCGGTGGTTACAGAGAGGTACACAACAGGCCGTGGTGGCTCGGTGGTTACAGAGAGATACACAACAGGCCGTGGTGGCTTGGTGGTTACAGAGAGGTACACAACAGGCCGCGGTGGCACGGTTATTACAGAGAGATACACAACAGGCCGTGGTGGCTCGGTGGTTACAGAGAGGTACACAACAGGCCGCGCTGGCTCTGTGGTTACAGAGAGATACACAACAGGCCGCAGTGGCTCGGTGGTTACAGAGAGATACACAACAGGCCGCGCTGGCTATGTGGTTACAGAGAGGTACACAACAGGCCGCGGTGGCGTGGTGGTTACAGAGAGGTACACAACAGGCCGTGGTGGCTCGGTGGTTACAGAGAGGTACACAACAGGCCGCGGTGGCACGGTTATTACAGAGAGATACACAACAGGCCGCGGTGGCTCGGTGGTTACAGAGAGGTACACAACAGGTATCGGTGGCGCGATGGTTACAGAGAGGTACACAACAGGCCGTGCTGGCTCGGTGGTTACAGAGAGGTACACAACAGGCCGCGCTGGCTCGGTGGTTACAGAGAGATACACAATAGGCCGCGCTGGCTCGGTGGTTACAGAGAGGTACACAACAGGCCGCGGTGGCTCGGTGGTTACAGAGAGGTACACAACAGGTATCGGTGGCTCGCTGGTTACAGAGAGGTACACAATGGGCCGCGCTGGCTCTGTGGTTACAGAGAGGTACACAACAGGCCGTGGTGGCTCGGTGGTTACAGAGAGATACACAACAGGCCGCGCTGGCTATGTGGTTACAGAGAGGTACACAACAGGCTGCGGTGGCGCGGTGGTTACAGAGAGGTACACAACAGGCCGTGGTGGCTTGGTGGTTACAGAGAGATACACAACAGGCCGCGCTGGCTATGTGGTTACAGAGAGGTACACAACAGGCCGCGGTGGCGTGGTGGTTACAGAGAGGTACACAACAGGCTGTGGTGGCTCGGTGGTTACAGAGAGGTACACAACAGGCCGCGGTGGCACGGTTATTACAGAGAGATACACAACAGGCCGCGGTGGCTCGGTGGTTACAGAGAGGTACACAACAGGTATCAGTGGCGCGGTGGTTACAGAGAGGTACACAACAGGCCGTGGTGGCTCGGTGGTTACAGAGAGATACACAACAGGCCGTGGTGGCTTGGTGGTTACAGAGAGGTACACAACAGGCCGCGGTGGCACAGTTATTACAGAGAGATACACAACAGGCCGTGGTGGCTCGGTGGTTACAGAGAGGTACACAACAGGCCGCGCTGGCTCTGTGGTTACAGAGAGATACACAACAGGCCGCAGTGGCTCGGTGGTTACAGAGAGATACACAACAGGCCACGCTGGCTATGTGGTTACAGAGAGGTACACAACAGGCCGCGGTGGCGTGGTGGTTACAGAGAGGTACACAACAGGCCGTGGTGGCTCGGTGGTTACAGAGAGGTACACAACAGGCCGCGGTGGCACGGTTATTACAGAGAGATACACAACAGGCCGCGGTGGCTCGGTGGTTACAGAGAGGTACACAACAGGTATCGGTGGTGCGATGGTTACAGAGAGGTACACAACAGGCCGTGGTGGCTCGGTGGTTACAGAGAGATACACACCAGGCCGTGGTGGCTCGGTGGTTACAGAGAGGTACACAACAGGCCGCGGTGGCACGGTTATTACAGAGAGATACACAACAGGCCGTGTTGGCTCGGTGGTTACAGAGAGGTACACATTAGGCCGCGGTGGCGCGGTGGTTACAGAGAGATACACAACAGGCCGTGGTGGCTCGGTGGTTACAGAGAGGTACACAACAGGCCGCGCTGGCTCTGTGGTTACAGAGAGATACACAACAGGCCGCAGTGGCTCGGTGGTTACAGAGAGGTACACAACAGGCCGCGCTGGCTCTGTGGTTACAGAGAGATACACAACAGGCCGCGGTGGCTCGCTGGTTACAGAGAGGTACACAACAGGCCGCGGTGGCTCTTTGGTTACAGAGAGGTACACAACAGGCCGCGGTGGCTCGCTGGTTACAGAGAGGTACACAACAGGCCGCGCTGGCTCTGTGGTTACAGAGAGATACACAACAGGCCGCGCTGGCTCTGTGGTTACAGAGAGGTACACAACAGGCCGCGCTGGCTCTGTGGTTACAGAGAGGTACACAACAGGCTGCAGTGGCGCGGTGGTTACAGAGAGATACACAACAGGCCGCGGTGGTTCGCTGGTTACAGAGAGGTACACAACAGGCCGCGGTGGCGCGGTGGTTACAGAGAGGTACACAACAGGCCGCGCTGGCTCTGTGGTTACAAAGAGATACACAACAGGCCGCGGTGGCTCGCTGGTTACAGAGAGGTACACAACAGGCCGCGCTGGCTCTGTGGTTACAGAGAGGTACACAACAGGCCGTGGTGGCTCGGTGGTTACAGAGAGATACACAACAGGCCGCGGTGGCTCGCTGGTTACAGAGAGGTACACAACAGGCCGCGGTGGCGCGGTGGTTACAGAGAGGTACACAACAGGCCGCGCTGGCTCTGTGGTTACAGAGAGATACACAACAGGCCGCGGTGGCTCGCTGGTTACAGAGAGGTACACAACAGGCCGCGCTGGCTCTGTGGTTACAGAGAGGTACACTACAGGCCGCGGTGGCTCGCTGGTTACAGAGAGGTACACAACAGGCCACGCTGGCTCTGTGGTTACAGAGAGATACACAACAGGCCACGCTGGCTCTGTGGTTACAGAGAGGTACACAACAGGCCACGCTGGCTCTGTGGTTACAGAGAGGTACACAACAGGCCGCGGTGGCGTGGTGGTTACAGAGAGATACACAACAGGCCGCGGTGGCTCGCTGGTTACAGAGAGGTACACAACAGGCCGCGGTGGCGCGGTGGTTACAGAGAGGTACACAACAGGCCGCGGTGGCTCACTGGTTACAGAGAGGTACACAACAGGCCGGGCTGGCTCTGTGGTTACAGAGAGGTACACAACAGGCCGTGGTGGCTCGGTGGTTACAGAGAGATACACAACAGGCCGCGGTGGCTCGCTGATTACAGATAGGTACACAACAGGCCGGGGTGGTTCAGTGGTTACAGAGAGGTACACAATAGGCTGCGCTGGCTCAGTGGTTACAGAGAGGTACACAACAGGCCGCACTGGTTCGGTGGTTACAGAGAGGTACACAACAGGCCGCGCTGGCTCTGTGGTTACAGAGAGGTACACAACAGGTATCGGTGGCTTGCTGGTTACAGAGAGGTACACAACAGGCCGCGCTGGCTCTGTGATTACAGAGAGGTACACAACAGGCCGGGGTGGTTCAGTGGTTACAGAGAGGTACACAATAGGCTGCGCTGGCTCGGTGGTTACAGAGAGGTACACAACAGGCCGCGCTGGCTCTGTGGTTACAGAGAAGTACACACAGGCCGTGCTGGTTCGGTGGTTACAGAGAGGTACACAACAGGTATCGGTGGCTCGCTGGTTACAGAGAGGTACACAACAGGCCGCGGTGGCTCGCTGGTTACAGAGAGGTACACAACAGGCCGCGCTGGCTCTGTGGTTACAGAGAGGTACACAACAGGCCGCGCTGGCTATGTGGTTACAGAGAGGTACACAACAGGCCGTGGTGGCTCGGTGGTTACAGAGAGGTACACAACAGGCCGCGCTGGCACGGTTATTACAGAGAGATACACAACAGGCCGCGCTGGCTATGTGGTTACAGAGAGGTACACAACAGGCTGGGGTGGCTCGCTGGTTACAGAGAGGTACACAACAGGCCGGGGTGGTTCAGTGGTTACAGAGAGATACACAACAGGCCGCGGTGGCTCGCTGGTTACAGAGAGGTACACAACAGGCCGGGGTGGTTCAGTGGTTACAGAGAGGTACACAATAGGCTGCGCTGGCTCGGTGGTTACAGAGAGGTACACAACAGGCCGCGCTGGCTCGGTGGTTACAGAGAGGTACACAACAGGCCGCGCTGGCTCTGTGGTTACAGAGAGGTACACAACAGGTATCGGTGGCTCGCTGGTTACAGAGAGGTACACAACAGGCCGCGCTGGCTCTGTGGTTAAAGAGAGGTACACAACAGGCCGGGGTGGTTCAGTGGTTACATAGAGGTACACAATAGGCTGCGCTGGCTCGGTGGTTACAGAGAGGTACACAACAGGCCGCGCTGGCTCTGTGGTTACAGAGAGGTACACACAGGCCACGCTGGCTCGGTGGTTACAGAGAGGTACACAACAGGTATCGGTGGCTCGCTGGTTACAGAGAGGTACACAACAGGCCGCGGTGGCTCGCTGGTTACAGAGAGGTACACAACAGGCCGCGCTGGCTCTGTGGTTACAGAGAGGTACACAACAGGCCGCGCTGGCTATGTGGTTACAGAGAGGTACACAACAGGCCGTGGTGGCTCGGTGGTTACAGATAGGTACACAACAGGCCGCGCTGGCACGGTTATTACAGAAAGATACACAACAGGCCGCGCTGGCTATGTGGTTACAGAGAGGTACACAACAGGCCGGGGTGGCTCGCTGGTTACAGAGAGGTACACAACAGGCCGGGGTGGTTCAGTGGTTACAGAGAGATACACAACAGGCCGCGGTGGCTCGCTGGTTACAGAGAGGTACACAACAGGCCGCGCTGGCTCTGTGGTTACAGAGAGGTACACAACAGGCCGCGCTGGCTATGTGGTTACAGAGAGGTACACAACAGGCCGGGGTGGTTCAGTGGTTACAGAGAGGTGCACAATAGGCTGCGCTGGCTCGGTGGTTACAGAGAGGTACACAACAGGCCGCGCTGGCTCGGTGGTTACAGAAAGGTACACAACAGGCCGCGCTGGCTCTGTGGTTACAGAGAGTTACACAACAGGTATCGGTGGCTCGCTGGTTACAGAGAGGTACACAACAGGCCGCGCTGGCTCTGTGGTTACAGAGAGGTACACAACAGGCCGGGGTGGTTCAGTGGTTACAGAGAGGTACACAATAGGCTGCGCTGGCTCGGTGGTTACAGAGAGGTACACAACAGGCCGCGCTGGCTCTGTGGTTACAGAGAGGTACACACAGGCTGCGCTGGCTCGGTGGTTACAGAGAGGTACACAACAGGTATCGGTGGCTCGCTGGTTACAGAGAGGTACACAACAGGCCGCGGTGGCTCGCTGGTTACAGAGAGGTACACAACAGGCCGCGCTGGCTATGTGGTTACAGAGAGGTACACAACAGGCCGTGGTGGCTCGGTGGTTACAGAGAGGTACACAACAGGCCGCGCTGGCACGGTTATTACAAAAAGATACACAACAGGCCGCGCTGGCTATGTGGTTACAGAGAGGTACACAACAGGCCGGGGTGGCTCGCTGGTTACAGAGAGGTACACAACAGGCCGGGGTGGTTCAGTGGTTACAGAGAGATACACAACAGGCCGCGGTGGCTGGCTGGTTACAGAGAGGTACACAACAGGTCGCGCTGGCTCGGTGGTTACAGGGAGATACACAACAGGCCGCGCTGGCTCGGTGGTTACAGGAAGGTACACAACAGGCCGCGCTGGCTCGGTGGTTACAGAGAGGAATATCTAGCTAGTTTCGTGTGTTACAGGTTTTTCTTTTTAAAATGAATTGGAAACATTGTCCCCGCTCCTCCACCTTCCAACGGGTCTGTTATCTTACATATAGGACAATACATGCAGTTTATGTATCAAAATATAAACATAAAATATACAAAAAGAACTGAAAAAAAATCGCCAAAGGAGGCTTATTTAAATTTAGAAATATGCACGCACGTACTAAAGTCCTGTTCAATTGTTTAGACGCTAAGTGGCGGTTTTTTTGCAAATTGTACGTTAAATTCCTATTCAATACTTGTTTTCTTTACATACGCGTGAAAACAAACCCAACCCCGACATATTTCATATACAATTCGTCATCTAAAATTCACGAAGTTGACGTATTTCCATTTTACAAAATTTGAAGGCAGGTTGTTTTTCCTATAAATAACAAAGACTATTTGCATAACATAAATCATCACTCTATAATGTGTTTCAAACTAATGTTCTTTTTCACCTTTCTAGCGGAATATATTGTAGTATGACCTATATTTAAGAAACAATTTGGAAACATAAGTCAATAAACCATTCAGATGCGGATTCAGGCAGGGAGTCCATGTGACACGCCCCCCCCCCCCCCCTCTCCCCCACCTCTGTTTTTGTAAAACAATATATATTACAGAATACACCAAAAGCAACAACGGGTTTTGGGCCCCGCTATTAAAAAAACATCTGGATCCGCGCCTGCTATGTCATTTATGTAATGTACTGATACAAAAATAAATAAGTTTGAGTGCTAATGGGGATAAAACACTGTAAACACTGTAAGATAGGTTGATACATTATGACTGTCAGGTCGTATGTCCACGAATAATATATATCACCAGTAACAAACTGCGGTGCACATTTGTTACTTTTCACAAGATCATAAACAATTGGTTTTGTCATGTTATTCTCAAAAGGTATCTTCTTGGTTCGTAGCCACGACTGTATGTCGTCCTTCTTGGCATTAAATGTAGGACATCGTGTTATCTCAGTTACTTTGTTGTGCTAGCTAGCATTATAAATGACGATGATAGAAGGCTCTGGTAAAGAAGGCATAAGTTGTTCTTCAAACCATTTAATAACATTTTCATGATTCATGGTAGTCTCCGTCTGTGTTTTTTTAGCTTCAAATACCAAGTCGCAACCATCTATCTGTCTATATTTATCACAGCCAGCATTACAGATAATAAGTCGTTTTATTATCCATATGGTTCAACATAACCGAGTTAATAATAATCAGACGAAGCACACTTCAAATGAAGATTGCCAATAGAACGGGTTCTCGTTGGCACTAACAACATACACAATTGCGAACATATATTAGATAAGCGTTTATTTTCACTCCAAAACTGAGAACATTTCCGTCTCAGTTGTTTGCTGTATGACCGCATTTGGCTGTAGTACCGGTCCGAACAGGTGGTTCATTAACCGATTTACTCCGGCTGTCTCTTGCACTATACATCCATGTCCCAAAAGGTCAATGCACAATATTACAAATTAGCATGGGCAAAATACAGCCATAAGGCAAACCATTAAACATACATATTGTTTTAATTCTTCACCATTTCCAAGAAGTGAATATGTGAACCATAACTTGTGTCACAATTAGGAACTATAGTGGACGTGATGAATGAACTCTCACCCGGAAGTGTAGTGAGACCCTAGCTCAGACTGTGCCTTTGAAATATGACGTCATTTCGTCATCTCCTAGTTATGGCTGAAACATTTTGAGTTGGGTCTTGTTATTCATAAAGAAAATAACAATAAAATATGGATAATAAAGAAATTATTACACTCGCGTGTGAGTCGTACTGATTTTACGAAATTCGTGGCAGGATTCATATATTACCTTCGCTCTCGATCGGGCAATACAAAAATCTTGACACTCGTTTCGTAAAATCAGTACGACACACAAGCTCGTATAATAATCTCTGTTTCCCTTCCCAATCATCGAACAGAGTTTAGGAACTCGATGAGTAGCGTCTAATTTTGGCAGGTGATTGGCGGTGCTTGTGCCCGGATAGATATTTGTCCAGTGCTGGGATGTTGTATGGTTAACGTTCACCCACGTCTCATCTTGATATACTATTAAATACCCATGTTCTCGTAAACTGTATACTTCGTGGAGATAGGAGAGTCTCCTGTCTGATACATTGGCGTCCTCAAAAATCACTTTCCCAGTTGTAAAAATATGTTGATATTTAAAATTGAGGTCGTGAAGTGTTCTAGGTAATGTTGATATCGATATGTTGATTCCGCTTTCCTTCCTCAAAGCCAAATTAATCTATGTAATGTAGGTAGTTCGGCCTCTCTATAAAATCGATATACTTGTCGTCTAATAACATCTTTATCAAATAATTATAATCGATGAGTTTTCGGTCAGGTTCTTTAACAATGCATTCTGTGCTCGGATTGGTAGCGTTTAGATTTTTTATACTTATTTTCACTGTTGAAGCCGAAATTTTAAGTGCAGCGGCAACTCGTTCAACAATTCGATAAGCGGCATATCTAGGTCTACCACGCTGACATTAGTCTTTAAAATAATCAAAAACGTTCTTAATACAAGATTTTACATCAACTGAAATGCTTTTCGATTTACCCATATTTTACTAAAATAATAATAATGTATGCAATGTCCAGTAATACATTTTCTATGAACATATATACCCTTCTATACTTGTATTTCATGTGGTTTACACAATGCTACAACAGCACGTGCAATCATAGATTATACTTCGAAAATAATATGTTATTAATCATCGACTTGATATGTACAAGCAATGTTATCGTATTTTGGCCATTCAGAGCCGTGTCTAGGGGATGGGCAAGTGGTGGAACCCCCGAAAAAGTCTCAACAATAGCTTTTTGATTTACAAAATTGGTTTGTGCATTACAAAAGTACCACACACACACACACACACACACACACACACACACACACACACACACCTCCACCTTAGACACCACCATAAATAATATAGATTTGACCACAAGGGATCCCAATTAAAGGAAAAAAGGTGTGGAAAGGTCAGCACTTACCAGACCTAACACTGTGAACTCTGTAACACCCGACCTTGTGTAAGCTGATTTTTGTTTGTTACTACACCCTAGTTGTGTTAGGTTAGGTATGGTATGTAAATATATAATTTATAAAATAAAATTCAAATAAATAATGTATTGGCAAAATTGATTCAATATACTGCATGTACATGGAATGGTTACATGTATTTTTACGTATATGTTTAAAGAAAAGGTTAGAAAAAGCTGGTACACATTTTACATTCCAAAACATTCATAACCTTGATTCAATGAAACAAGCTATAATGGCCTTCACGTAGCCTCGTATCCTGATCTTTTGTTATGTAAATAGTCTTAGTTATTTATAGAAGAAAGAACCTGCATTCAAAACATACAGAGATTTTTGTAAAATGGAAGTAAGTCAACTTCGTGCATTTTAGATAATGAATTGTAAATGTATATAAAACCTATCGGGGTTTGGGTTTGTTTTCATGCAAATGTTTGGAAAACAAGGATTGAATAGGAATTAAACGTAACATTTGCAAAAGAAACGTAGGGTCTAAACAACTAAACAGGCCTATAGTAATAAAATAATGTGTCAGTTCTCCTCACGTTTATTCTAGGTTGTCTCCCTTTGGTGATCGTGTATTCTTGGCCACTCCTCTTCGCGATCCAGAACAAGGGTGCGTTCAGGTCCACCCCCTTGGTCTTCTGCAGGTGCAGGGTGATTGTCCACTTGAGTACAGATACGTTCAGCTTTAGAGTCTGTGGCATCTGACACATCTCGTGACCCGAGACGCTCGGGTCAAATGTCACCGAGGTCACCTTACCTACATAGCGAAAAAGATACATATAAATCTATGAAATTAATGACCTGTCAAGAAAACGTTAGAGCTTGTTAAGTAAGCTTTGTCGTTTGTCAGTGATGGCACGCGGGTAGGGTTAGGTTAGTGTGCGGTATGAGGACAACAATACGTGGCAGGACAAGCTTTATTGGAGACAATTGGTTTTAAGAGATATATTATGAGATGGGAGGAATTAAGTGATGTCTGTATGAATTTAACACACGGAAAGGTGAACTCGGACACCACACAGAGATACCCACGGGCGGACAGATACAGGCAGACAGAGATATATTGTATGTGTGTGTGTGTGTGTGTGTGTGTGTGTGAGAGAGAGAGAGAGAGAGAGAGAGAGAGAGAGAGAGAGAGAGAGAGAGAGAGAGAGAGAGAGAGAGAGACAGACAGACAGACAGACAGACAGACAGACAGAGAGAGAGAGAGAGAGAGAGAGAGAGAGAGAGAGAGAGAGAGACAGACAGACAGACAGACAGAGGGACAGGCAGGCAGGCAGGCAAGCAGGCACAGAGAGAGAGAGAGAGAGAGAGAGAGAGAGAGAGAGAGAGAGAGAGAGAGACTTTATTGTATAACGTCTATTGTGTTGTTGTTTTTGTGTTCACGGTGGACATACACGTGGGTGTTTTTTCACAGTACAGTTGACTTGACACCAAAAATAATCAATAATCATTAAAAAAAAACCATTTCCCGTAAAAAACATAAGTAGCAGAAAACGCTACAGATGTTTGCAGGCGGTACGGCAACTTGTGTGTGTGTGTGTGTGTGTGTGTGTGTGTGTGTGTGTGTGTGTGTGTGTGTCTGTGTGTGTCTGGGGGTTTTGAGGGGCTAATGAAACCATTAGGGCCAGTCTGTACTAAAAAAAAGTACTTTTATATCTCTTTCGGGGCGAGGCGTAGCCCAGTGGTCTTTAACCATGTGTCCGACGCCATATAACCGTAAATAAAATGTGTTGAGTGCGTCGTTAAATAAAAAAACATTTCATTTTAATGCTCTTTTGTAGTCTTCGCTATAATGTGATCATTTCTGAAACCGGCGTGACTGACTGATCGGTAGAGAGTGGCGCTACGACAGTGTGCAGTAGCCGTGTTTATTCATCCGTACACCCTTGGGCTATACGTGATCGCTTAAATATAGCAGACACGTCGCTTACAATGATGTATGTTTACACGCGCTCATTGCGTAACAAAAACAAAATTGGTCATCTTTTATAGCCGTGCATGGTTTCTGGAAATGTGAGGTAAAATGAAGTTTCACAATTATTTTTTTTAGTTTGTCATTATGAACTGTTTTAAATATACAACATAGAATACTTGTGCAAACTTAATCCAAATAATACAAGTTGTCCTAATAATTTGGTTATTATTTGAAAACATGTTTTTTTTATTACTAATATAAACTGGTTTCTCTAACACACAACACAACACAACACAACACAACACACACAACACACACACAACACATACACCACACACACACACACAACACAACACACACACCACACACACACACACAACACAGCACACATACACCACACACACACACACACAACACACACAACATAACACAACACACACACATACACCTACACCACACACACACAACACAGAACACAACATACACACACACATACACCACACACACAACATAACACAACACACACACCTACACCACACACACACACACACAACAGACACCACACACACAACACACATACCTACACAACACACACACCTACACAACACACACACACACACCTACACAACACACAAAACACACACACACACCACACCACACCAGGGGTGGGGGGGGGGTAAACAAAACAACAACAAAAACCAAGAGTGCGCACGCACATACACACGCACACATACAACACGCGCAAACAAAAGTTAAAGTTTTAAAGCACATCGATGTATAACCATCGGCTATTGGATGTCAGACATTTGGTCATTTAGAAATATAGTCTTAAAAAGGAAGCCCGCTACATTTTTCTACTTGTAGCAAGTGATAATTTGTATGTACCATCTTATAGACAGGGGGCGGGACGTAGCCCAGTGGTAAAGAGTTCGCTTGATGCGCCTGTCGGCCTAGGATCGATCGCCGTCGGTGGACCCATTGGGCTATTTCTCGTTCCAGCCAGTGCTCCACGACTGGTGTAACAAAGGCCGTGGTATATACTATCCTGTCTGTGGGATTGTGCATATAAAAGATCCCTTGCTGCTAATCGAAAAAAGTAGTCCATGAAGTGTCGACAGCGGGCTTCCTCTCTCAATATCTGTGTGGTCCTTAGCCATATGTCTGACGCCATATTACCGTAAATAAAATGTGTTGAATGCGTCGTTAAATAAAACATTTCCTTCCTTCCTTCTATATATCAAAGTATTTCTTTACTAGATAAAAGATTGTTAAATACAGTGAGCTATTTTGTAGTACGAATATTAAGTTACAAAATAATATTCGTAAATTTACTGACTGTGCTTTTAAAACATTTAAATCCGCAAGGAAAAGTATTCCATAAACAAGTAAAATGTCAGACGGCAGAAAACTGCGATCTCAGCGAAGTGGATATCGGTGACATCGTTACAGTCTTGTATGCGGAATCTCTGTCACTGTAATGGTTTTTTCCACGATTTGTGTCTGGACAGATACAAAATGTCCTTCATCCCATATAGGATAGCACATACCACCGCCTTTCATATACCAGTCGTGATGCACTGAATGGATCGAACACAAACAAAACCAAAGCACACACAAATGCTATGTTTGGGATTCCACAGATTACTCTGAGTATGAGTCACTTTACACTACACTATACTATAATATGTAGTCCAAGTTGTCAAATTACATTTACTGGGGTGTCATTAAATAGTCATTCATTCATTTATTCATTCATTCATTCATTCATTTGTTAAGTAAGAGCGTTTTGGATAATCACTTTTATAATATCTGTTTAGCAGTCTATCTTGTGATGTCGTAATTGACATTGTCAACTTCTCTTTTTTATTTACACCTACTGTTCATCATTGCCATTGAATCTGTTCCGAAGCCATTGTTGTCGACTTGCATAAAGGACTATTACACTCGATTGTTGATGTTTATCAATCCAATGGGATCCGCGCTTTATCTCAGTGAAATACATCTTGTTTACGATTTGGGGAGAGGCGTGGGTCAGGTAAATTTAACGACATACGTATCAAAAATAAAAAATTCGAATTCATTAACAAAAGACTTCTAAGTTGATTAAATTCAGACGTGGGCTTTGGATATCTGAAGAATATTTTTATTTTATCGGTGCATGCAACACTAAAGCTGTCTAAAGCAGTCTAAATTTGTTCACACATGTATGCAAGTGTTCAGGCTTAAGGCAACGATTTGACAGCTCATAACTCGACGTTGCCACGCCTAAGCAAGGCAATGAAAGGAAATATGTAAATATCTTAATTAGGTATGTCTATTGAAATTAGTGCTCGCTTGACGGACAAGATGTCTGGAGCATTGCTATGACAGATAGATGATTTAAATGCCATTCATTCATTCATTCATTCATTCATTCATTCACTCATTATGCTTAATTCATTCGTTCGTTCAGACAGTCGGTCAGTTAGTAAATCATTCCTTCAGTTATTCATTCATTCGTTTTCTTGTCCGTTTGTTCGTTGTTTCATTAATTCATTCATTCGTTCATTCATTCATCATTCATTCATTCATCATTCATTCATTCGTTCATTCATCCATTCAGTACCGTGTGCTGGACACACATCCGGACTGACTACTGAGTTGAAGCCAGGCAGGTCTCTGAATACTGTGAGAGCAGGACGTAGCTCTGTGGTAAAGCGCTCGCTTGATGTGCGGTCGAACTAGGATCGATCCCCGTCGGAGGGCCCATTGGGCTAGTTCTCGCTCCACCCAGTGCACCACGACGGGTATATCAAAGGCCGTGGTATGTGCTATCCTGTCTGTGGGATGGTGCATATAAAAGATGCCTTGCTAGTAATGAAAAAAATGTAGCGGGTTTCCTCTCTAAGACTATATGTCGAAATTACCAAATGTTTGACATCCAATAACCGATTATTAATAAATCAATGTGCTCTAGCGTTGTCAAAACTTCAACTAACAGATAAAACAGCTGTGGATCTTTTATATTCATTTTCCTTCAGACAGGACAGTATATACCACAGACTTTGGCGTACTAGTCATGGAGCATTGGTTGGGGTGGGGCGAAGGCGGTAACAGGACACGAACTTGGTACCTAGGCCTACTAGTGTTAAACCGACTGACATAACAACGACAGAAAGTTAGGAATCTGTCATCTTTGTCGCTGTCGATAGCAATGGACTATTCAACGTCTTCGTATATACGAAGACAGAATGTCTCACGAAATTACGATTTGTATTTTTGTTTTTTTTACACCTAGCCTACCTGATCTGTCAAGTAATTGCCGATATAGTAATCAAGACTTCGTCGCCGCTGACAGGCGAATGACTGATCGGTGATACGGCAGGACACCACATGCCTTAATCCTGACTTTACTCTGTACACACAACTATATCATATATGGGGCATGCACCAATTTTGTTACCGAGAAATGTAGAGATTCCTTAAAGGTCTATTATTTATGTCGCTATGTTTGTATTTATTTATTTATTTATTTTTTTATTTATTTATTTATTTTATTTTATTTTTTTTTGTATTTATTTATTTATTTATTTATTTTTGTATTTATTTATTTATTTTTTTTTTTTTTATTTTTTTTTTTTTTTTTTTTTTTTATTTATTAACACTGGTTTACCCAAACATCCTTGTTAGTACATGATGAAAATCTGCACGGGGGGACCACTCACTTTAAACAATGCTCGGTGGAAAAGAAAGAAAGAAATGTTTTATTTAACGACGCACTCAATACATTTTATTTACGGTTATATGGCGTCAGACATATATGGTTAAGGACCACACAGATATTGAGAGAGGAAACACGCTGTCGCCACTTCGTGAGCTATTAGTTTTTTCGATTAGCAACAAGGGTTCTTTTATATGCACCATCCCACAGACAGAGTAGTACATACAACGGCCTCTGATATACCAGTCGTGGTGCACTGGTTGGAACGATGTTCGGTGGAAGTAACCTGTGTATCTCCGGGGAGTGTTGGCTCATTATTTACACCAAATGTCATAGTAATCCTAGACACCACATATCCATAGTTAAAAGTGTGCCGACATCTTGTTAAACAAACGTTCCTTTCGATTACTTTAACAAAGCATATACAATCTTTGGCAGTAACATGTATCACCTTGAATAAGAAAAGTTACTGGAGCACATTACAAGCAAAGGCTAAATAGTGAGAGAAGAAACCCACTGTTGTCACATAGTCCACTCATACCATGCTGCAGGAAGGTGTCTTTGCGAAGAACGCTCCCATAGAAGACGTTTTGGGTTTTTTAACGACACCACTAGAGCACGTTGATTTATTAATCATCGGCTATTGGATGTCAAACATATGGTCATTTTGACAGTCATAGAGATGAAACCCGCTACATTTTTCCATTAGTAGCAAGGGATCTTTTATATGCATCATCCCACAGACAGGATAGCACATACCAAGGCCTTTGATATACCAGTCGTGGTGTACTGGCTAGAGTGAGAAATAGCCCAAGATGTCCACCGACAGAGATCGTTCCTAGACCGACCGTGCATCGAACGAGCGTTTTCCCACTGGGCTATGTCCCGTACTCCCTCCCATAGAAAGGATAGTCCATACATATCTAACTTGGACATGTATACCAGTCGCATGCGTGGTGCTGGCTAACCGAGGGGATCCTGAGAGTGCTTTATCATTGAGCTACATACGACACACTCGTGTTTGAGAGACAAAAAAAAACAAAAAACAAAACAAAAAAAACAGCGAAACAAAACTAAACAAACCAACAAAACTTCTTTTTTTTTAAATAAAAAAAAAGGAGAAAGAAAAAAAACCTAACCTTCACTTGTTACAAACTTCATGCAAATGTGTTCTTTTTACACTTGCTACAACCTTTAACATGTAATAAAATGAAAATAAAATATAACGTAAGTGACATATCCATGCACGTACATGAGTAATGCATGTGTCCGCGTTCACAAGACCTGCATCAAAGATTGTACTTCGTGTTCCTTTTACTTAGCCCGTAACGTCATGCGTCAAACACGCAACCAGTAACTCATGGTCCACAGAGCATACGTCAGTACGCTTTCTTACGGTTTGAAATCTTCTAACTACTGCCATTTCTACTTGTCCTAGTGCCAACATCACCACCACCACAACCCTCACTATTACTTCTTCTTCTACTTCTACTACTACTACTACTACTACTACTACTACTACTACTACTACTACTACTACTACTACTACTACTACTACTACTACTACTACTGCTGCTGCTGCTACTACTACTACTACTAACACTAATACTAACACTAATACTACTACTACTAATAATAATAATACTTTTACTACCAGCAGTAGTAGTAGCAGTAGTAATAGTAGTAGTAGTAAAAGTAGTAGTAGTAGTATATCAGTGGTAGTAGTAGGGTTAGTAGTAGTAGTAGTAGTAGTAGTAGTAGTAGGATTAGTAGTAGTAGTAGGATTAGTAGTAGTAGTAGTAGGAGGAGTAGTAGTACGATTAGTAGTAGGTGTAGTAGTAGTAGTAGTAGTAGTAGTAGTAGTAGTAGTAGTAGTAGTACGATTAGTAGTAGCGGTGGTGGTGGTAGTGGTGGTGGTGATGATGATGGTGATGGTGGTGGTTGTGTTGGTGGTGATGGTGGTGGTGGTGATGATGATGATGATGATGGTGATGGTGGTGATGGTGGTGATGATGATGATGGTGATG
Source organism: Gigantopelta aegis (assembly GCF_016097555.1). Lineage (NCBI taxonomy): Eukaryota > Metazoa > Mollusca > Gastropoda > Neomphalida > Peltospiridae > Gigantopelta > Gigantopelta aegis. Next base: position 56,912,513 of record NC_054707.1, on the reverse strand, counting down.
GTTATGATGATGGTGGTGGTGCTGGTGGTGATGATAATGATGGTGGTGGTGGAGGTGATGGTGTTGGTGGTGATGGTGGTGGTGGTGATGATGATGATGATGATGGTGATGGTGGTGATGGTGGTGATGATGATGATGGTGATGGTTATGATGATGGTGGTGGTGCTGGTGGTGATGATAATGATGGTGGTGGTGGAGGTGATGGTGGTGGTGATGATGCTGGTGGTGGTGCTGGTGGTATTGGTTGAGACCTTTCTACAAGTGTAAACATGAGTTAAATATTTATTTTACTCGACACATTTTTATTTATGATTATATGGCGTCGGACATGGGCTACTCTATTTTATTAGCTATAAGGGCTCTTTTATATCCACAATCCTGCATATACACCGCAGGCTTTGTTGTATTTAACACCAACTGAAATAGCCCAATGGGCCAAGCGACAGGGATCGACCCTTGATCGATAGCGCATCAGGCGAGAGCATATTAACTTGGCTAACTCCCTCTCTTCGTCGCTCCCCTTTACAACAAAAAAGAAAGAAAGAAAGAAAAAAGAAAAAAAAAAGAAAGAAAGAAAGAAAGAAAGAAAGAAAGAAATCAAACACGTTGGCTGCCATTAAACATATACGCATTTTCTAAACCAAAGGATTTTTAGTAGAAATACTCAAAATGCATTTAGATATGAAATGATATAAAATGATAGAAATCCGGCTGTTAAAAATGTTGTCAGTGAAGCTGAATGTCTCTTAAAAGTGTTACTGGACACCTAAAGATGTCTTTCAAGTGAAGACAAATCGAATTATTTCTAGGCGTGAGGAAACTTTAAGTTATTTCCTGTACAAACAACAAGTTTATCGGTTTGTGATAGAGCGCCATTTGACGGCAACCTTGGCGAAGAGCACACACCACCTAAGTGTCGATCGTCGTTGATTTCTTCTCCCAAAATGTCCAACAAACCAAGGACCGAAAAGCAAAAGTTAAAAGTTAGAAACGTATGATCCATTGGAAGTGGGTTTTTTAATATTATTTTAAAAATTAAAAACAACAATAATTAGAACCACAATATACTGCGGCGCAACTGGAATGAGGGAGAAGGGATACTTTGGTTCCTTATGGGACACATTGATGGAGAGGGACTTCACAATAATGTCCATATAAAAAGTAACAATTATCAACAAAAATTTAAAAATAATAATAATAATAAAAATTTAAAAAACATTTGGTTAATGAATTGAATTAAAGAAACATTCCTGACTTTGCTGCATTGTAAGATGTTTCCGATTAATAAAATAGTTATACGATTAAGCTTACACATTAAATATATTTTTTTGTTTAGAATATTAGTCTCTGTATATTCAATGTGCTTCTGGACGTCTTAATATTTGTAAGAAGCCTAAACTGGATTTTGTCTTCAAATAATTTCGTACGTACAAAAAAAACACCCAGAAAGAAGTAACATGAAATTTAACCTATCAAATATTAGAACGATCAGAAACACGTTTAATATACAGTCACTAATATCTTATGGAGAACAAAATATATTTATATGTAATTACAATCGTTAAAAAGTCTCTGCTAGTCGATAACATCTTATCTTAAAAATTGCAGCAAACTCAGGAATGTCCCTTTAAATTAATATTTAAATTCATGCAATAAAAATTTGTAGGTGTCAAATAAGCCTATTTATGCTAGGTGGCAATATAGTTTATGTCTGTATTGTATAATTTTATGTGTATTGTCATTTGGCACTTTAATAAACATTTAATAAACAAATATTTAACGAGACTAGCACAAAGAAACACAATTTTTTTTACCAAGAACAAACAAAAACCACATAACAAACAAAATAATCATTGAAAAAAATCGGCTAATTGTAAACGGCTGTGAAAGCGTTAATTCAAAAATACACAATTACTAACGCATATCAATTTAAAAAAAAAAACCTTACAATCTACACAAAGAAAAAAAACAAAACAAGTATTAATATGTATATATATATATATATATATATATATATATATATATATATATATATATATATATATATATATATATATATATATATATATATATGTGTGTGTGTGTGTGTGTGTGTGTGTGTGTGTGTGTGTGTGTGTATATGTATCTGTGTGTGTATATATATATATATATATATTGGACACCAATCGGCGACCTAAAATATTTCTTGCAACTCTTCAGTTATTGTTATTATTGCAGTTGTTTTATTTACCTTTTGTTTATTTTGTGTTCGTTTATTCATTAATTTTTATCATTAAATAATACTAATTTGTTATTTATAGATTAACAAATAAAACCACCTACCTGGTATTACGCAAACTATTCCAAATAAACAGGTTATAAAACAAACACAGACATATTTTGATCCGAACATCATTGGCGAAAAGTCTATATTGAGACATCAAACTCTGTCTAACTCGGACCGTGAATGGAAACCCGGGATGAACTGGGTTTCACTCCCGCAGTTTGTTCTGTCAATCATTCGCAACTGTCAGTCAGCGAAAAGCCTGACGCGGACTTCGGGCTGGGTCGATTCACATTCCGCGTGTCGGAGATCAACGTTATGGACAGTTGGAAGAACGAAGAGTCTTTTCCTGGATGAATGGTCATAGAAACAGAGTGTCGCCCTTTTAAGCACATGTATTTTATGGTCACAGTTGAGAAGATATATGGTCCGCGCGTGTTCTTGGCTATAAATACAAGACGACATACACGTGTATATGAAAGATACCAGTATTAATGAGCCTCTGTAAGTGGTGTGACACGCATGCACTCATAACATTAAATCGGTAAAAACATGTTTGAACTATGATATTAAAAGTTAAAAAAGTAAAATTTCTAAACAAAAATCAAGAACATGGTAACTATATCAGAAAACAAAAATTAAAACAATGAAGTTTGTTTTGTTTAACGACACCACTAGAGCACATTGATTTATTAATCATCGGCTATTGGATGTCAAATATTTGGTAATTTTGACATAGTCTTAGTGAGGAAATCCGCTATATGTTTCCATTAGTAGCAAGGGGTCGTTTATATGCACCATCCCACAAACAGGATAGCACATGTCACGGCCTTTGATATACCCGTCGTGGTGCACTGGCTGGAACGAGAAATAGCTCAATGAGCCCACCGACAGGGATCGATCCCAAACCGACCGCGCATCAAGCTACATCCACTGGGCTACATCCCGCCCCTAAATGAAACAAAGTAAGAAGAGGAAGTCAGAAACGAAAGAAAAGAAAAGAAAAAGTTATTTGCGTCTAAAACTTATATCGGGTGATTATTATTATTATTATTATTATTTTTTATTTATTTTTTAAAGAAAGAAGAAAAGTAGAACTAGAAATTAAGCAGCAATAAAAAAAAAATAAAAAAAATCAAGAACATATTAGATATATATCACCGGCCTCGGTCGTGTCGTGGTTAAGTCATCAGACATAAGGCTGAATGGTACAGGGTTCGCATCCTGGTACCGGCTCCCACCCAGAGCCTCTCACTAACCACTAACAACTAACCCACTGTCCTGGGCAGACAGCCCTGATAGCTGAGGTGTGTGCCCAGGAAAGCATGCTTGGATCTTAATTGGATATAAACACGAAAATAAATTGAAGAAAGAAAGAAAAGCTACATATCAAAAAAAGAAGAAACAAACAAAACAGAAAACAAAGAAATTAAGAAAGATACATACATATATACGCACACACGCACACGCAAGCACACACAAACACACACACGAATTATCTACATATTTACACAGCATATTTCATACTATTTCCTATAATATGCCACTCATGGATCATTAGTTGGAATAGGAAAAACTCAATAGCTCCACCGAGAGGACTGACCCTTCATAGTCCATTTCAAACGAACAGATTACAACCGAGCGAAAATCCCACTCGTTTAGGTACGCACAAGTTCAAAATGTTCACATGCATGTAAATGGTTTAACCAGAGCTCCACGACTTGTATATAAAAGACTGTTGTATGTGCCGTCCTTTCTGTGGGAAAGTGCACATAAAAGATCCTTTGCTGCTGATGGAAGAATGTTACTGATTTCCTCTCAAAACTACGTGTCAGAATTACCAAATATTTGACATCCAATAGCCGAGTATTAATTAATTAATGTGCTCTAGAGGTGTCATTAAAAAATTGAACGATTTAAGTAAATGTAACAGAGATGCCTTTAATATCTTTATTGTATATGGCATATATGGCATCTCTTGCACTGCCCAAGATGTCCCAATTGGGACATCTTGGGCCGGTGCAAAACAGTGCATGAACCCATTTGTCAGATTACCATAATTGTAATATTTTACTATTTGGTGACCCAAACCTAAGTCTCCTGGGCATAAATTCATAAAACCTTGCTAAGCCTGGGGCGGGACGTAGCCCAGTGGTAAAGCGTTCCCTTGATGCGCAGTCGGTCTAGGGCTATTTCTCGTTCCCGCCCAACTGGTGTACAAAGGCCGTAGTATGTACTATCCTGTTTGTGGGATGGTGCATATAAAAGATCCCTTGCTGCTAATCGAAAAGAGTAGCCCATGGAGTGGCGACAGCGGGTTTCCTCTCTCAATATATGTGTGGTCCTTAACCATATGTCCGACGCCATATAACCGTAAATGAAATGTGTTGAGTGTGTCGTTAAATAAAACATTTCCTTCCTTGATAAGACTAGTTGATTGCTAACGCTGCCCGCTAACTCTAGGTTGTTGCTCGTATTTATAAAACCTTTCTAGTAGTTTCAAGCTTCTAAATTGCTTGCTAAGTCTGGAGTTGATCGGGAGTACCTCTAAATCACTAGCAAGCTGCTATGTCATATTTTTGTTACGATGTTGGGCGGTACATATGGCACGCAAACATTTACACTGCTGTTATAATATCCAATTTTATTCTCAGAGCTGTTCAACAACACTGAGAAGGGACTGGGATTACAGATCGTGATATATTTGCCTGGAAATACTTGTTTTAATACAATTATGGTGTGGGGGAGTTTAAAACCCAAACTGATTTGTTTTGTGTGACTGTAGACGTATTGTTTTTTATGTTGGCAACTGCTAATATGAATATGAAAAGAAAGAAACATAACGTAAATTACTATTGATTACAGATACATTTATGTGAAGAGTACACCATAATTACCATATACCATATATAAATATATATATATTAATTCTGGTGTATTCTTCACACAAATCAGTAGTAGTTATATTATTTTTCTTTCAATATTCATGTTAATAATTACCTTGTAACCCTAAGAAACGGAGGATATGTTCACATAAATACAAATGATGAGGAGCCTTAAAAATTGAAATAACTTGAGTTCGGGTTAGTGTTGAAATATTAATTAGTATCTTCAAGATTGTTATCAAATAAACCCGTTAAGTTAAGGTAATTTAAAACAAAAAATCGTTTGACTTCATATGGTATCTACTCCCACACGCTCAAGCAAATTTTCTTTATTTTTTTTAATATATTTTCTGGAAGAACATGATTCGACCCACCCCCATCCTATAAACTTCCATCACGGGATTTTCTAAGGAGGGTTAAACGTTTTCTTAAAGGCAGCTAAGCATAATGAGATATAAATTGTATATATGATCAGTAAGTGCGTTGCCTTCTGTTAAATACTGGATTTTCTGGGCATTTTAAGTTCAGGTGGGGGAGCAATTCCCAACGCCCATCGCCAACAACATCAAATAATATATATGGGATAACGCTATTTGGGATCAGTTATATGGGGTTACACAGATGAGGCTTTCGGTCGTTCTTTAGTGTTGTATACTTTTAATGCAGGATTCTTAATAATTAAATGTCCAACAACTATCAGTATGTGACTACTTTTAGTGCAGGATTCTTAAAAATTAAACGTCCAACAACTATCAGTATTTACTACTTTTAAGTAGTATTAGGGCCTACAGGGGGTCATGACCTACCTTTCCGTGATCGCGTGACCTTGATAGAAGGCAATGGCCTTGGTGCAGGTGTGTGACCTTGATAGGAGACAATGGCCTTTGTGCAGGTTTGTGACCTTGGTAGGAGACAATGGTCTTGGTACAGGTGTGTTACCTTGGTAGGAAACAATGGCCTTGGTGCAGGTGTGCGACCTTGGTAGGAGACAATGGCCTTGGTGCAGGTGTGTGACCTTGGTAGGAGACAATGGCACTGGCTACAGATGTTTGCAGGCGGTACGGCAACGTGTGTGTGTGTGTGTGTGTGTGTGTGTGTGTGTGTGTGTTATTTGTTGTATCTGTAAAAATGTTCTTCACAGGTGAATTTGATACGATAGTCTGGCAACCTCGAGCCGTACCACTAATTTGTATACTGTGCCGAACCTGGTGGTCATAATATGCAAATTATGAAAAGAACATACTCTGGTATACAAGTAAAATAGTTTTATAAACTCGTCATTTGAGGCGGGACCTTCGGAGAAGCAACATATCAGATCAGTACAAGTTGCATGTATCCGACGTGGATAAGTGGACCTGTTTCTACAAGCTGCAAGCACACGGCAAACTTCAGTCTCACGACGAAATCCAGCGAGGCGGGAAAAGTGAGATCAGTGTGGATCGATGTCTAGAACTCTACGATCCCACGTGGAAAAAGAAAAACGAGGAACAGAGCAAGTCCCCGGCACCCAATATGGTCATGGTCTCCCCCACACAAAAGGTGGTAGAGCAAGCCAAGGCCGATCTAAAACGGAAACAACAAGAACAACAAATTGGTACGGGTTGGAAAGACCCAAAACGGCAGAAGCATTTCTAAAAAGACTATAAAAGGAGGCGTGACAGTTTAAACATCGCCAGTTCACGTCGAGCACTTCAACAGTCAACATCATGAATCAGAACTGGTTTATTCCAGAACATGTCATGAACAGAAGATCGTGTCCCGTATGTCCAAAGACGTTTCAAAACCATCAAACATACTACGTCATTGGAAGACTTTCCATTCAACTCAACTCCAGGCTCCTATCTGCCCCGTGACGTGCTGTGATTTGCTTTTCCTTTTTGGGGTTAAATCCGGGGTTTTTCTTTTATTACCTATTAGATAAATTTCATGCTTTTTGATTGGTCAATAGCTAATGCATACCAAAAGTACACCTTGTCATTTGCGGAAAAATACAGGATTTCTTTTAAAATAAAGGATTTGCCGGGGTGTACGAGATATCACGTGATTTGCTTGACTGGTTGTACAAAAATACAAACTGCGGAATAGACCGGCCATATTTTTTCCACCGCGATCCAGCCTCACTGGATAAATTTGTTAAAAGTCTTGAATTCATTATGAATGGGAATACCACATATAAGTAAATTTAATTTGTTCTGTCTATTTGAAGATTTTGGCTGGACGTTTGGCAAAAAAAAAATGCGCTAGATTGTAGTTTTTCGCTTATTAAAAGCTAATGCTAGCCAATATCTTCGCGGTATGGGCCCCTGCGCGTGCCGTAACCTCACCGTGGTGCAGGGGTGTAACACTCTCTTTGAGAATGGCTAATACAGCACAAATTGAAGTTTAGAGTAAAATTCAGTATCCGTAAAATTCTGTGATATTTGTATTTGTATTTTTGCACAGTTCTTTACACTTGAATTTTTATATTGATGTTGATCATCACTTTATTTATTTGCATTACCATAGTTTGACACCCAATAGCCGATGTATTTTTCGTGCTGGGGTGTCGTTAAACATTCATTCATTCATTCATTCATTCATTCATTCGCGGTATGGGTGTTGAAGCGGATAAGTAAAGATCTCGCGTAGCGTAGAAATAACGAAGTTTTTCTTGTTATTATTGACAGAGACATAACCTAATGTATATATATATATATATATATATATATATATATATATATATATATATATATATATATATATATATATATATATATATATATATATATCATTAAAATATAAACATTAAATTCAATATATAGTGCGATTTTTATTTTGAGTTTTAGTTTTTTTGTGTATACTGTAATATTGTAACCTTTTTGATGCGGTATAGGTTTTGAAGCGGCATATCCAAATAACTTCTGAATGTCGAATATTCAAGACAAATAACTCCAAACAACTGGAAACGGTGAGTGGTGGTCCATAAATTCGATATTAATAATATACGTCTAAAATAACAAGATTAAAATAAAATGTTAACCCTATTGTCACATGTAAACCATATATAGCCCAGTGGCAACATAGTCACTATTTGTACATTGAAAAGGCGTAGTGGGGTCAATTTAACAGCCCTCTCAGGCGTACGGGCTCCGATATTTCTAGGTGACAGGCTGAACGTTTTTGCCCGAATTAAACGAAAATACTCAAATCTCGATAACAACATTTATTCATATTAGTATTATTACCAAATAGCTATATAGGGTTGCAAACGAATCACTACGTATTTGTACATGGATTACAACTAATTTTGAGGGTAGAGTGATGAAAATACATGATAAAAAGGTCTTAGGTTAACACATTTTGCCGAAATATATATATACACAATTTTTGCTCGAATTTGACGTTTTGCTCCTCTGCCCGTCTTGTACGCTTATGTCAGACCTTCCAGTGTTTTTCTTTGTTGATTATTATTATTATTATTTAATTTCAAAAATGTCCACTATACATTTCATGCTAATAGATATTATTTTAAGATGTAATATGCACTTGAACGTTGTTTAATCCTCACCCAATATAATTGTATGCGGTGCATATAAAATAAGCACATGGGACTCATCCGGATGTCCATAGAAATAGAATAACGTATGGGTGGTCTAATTGTCTTCTGTTTATTTAATAAATAATATTGTGTTAAATGTATTCCATAATTATTGTATTACATGAAAACTGACTGTTAATACAGCACAAACAAAAGTTGTTATTTTGGAGTCAAAAACTCGTAGACCTCCTGTGTTTACTATAGATAACAGCATGTTAGAGTTAACTGATTGTTATAAGTACCTTGGACATTTTTTTTTTTTTTTTTTTTTTTTAAAGAACCACATATATTCATTCGCAAAGAAACGTATCGTGGAACAATCCACAAAAGCCATCTTTTTGCTTAAATCTCGAATATGTAACCACAATTTGCCTGTTGACTGACAAGTTAAACTTCTTGACCAAACCATTTTACCTATTTTATTATACGGTTGTGAGATGTGTGGTTTTGAAAATTGTTCTATTATCGAATGTGTACATACTAGGTTCCTAAGAAGTATTCTTGGCATAAACGTAGAACACCTTTGTATATGATATATGGTGAGCTTGGAAGATTTCCAATTATCATCTATGTGAAAGCTAGAATGGTTAGTTTTTGGTGTAATATGGTATATGGTAATACTGTTAATAAGCTATCTCTTAGAATATATATATGACATTACTATCTGATTATGATAAAGGAACCTATACATATAAATGGTTTAAATTTATTGAAACTATTTTTAGTGAAACTGGATTTAGTTTTGTATGGTTATACCAAAATTATGTTTAAGGTAATTTGAGTAACGTTATTTTAGAGAGACTGAAGGACCAGTATTTGCAAACATGGAAAGATTCTGTTTATTATTCAAGCAAAGGTACTAATTCCAGAATTTTTAAAGACAGCATTAACTTGGAACATTATTTATTATTACTAAATAAAAACAATAGATCTACTTTTAAGTATCGTGCTATCAACCACAAGCTACCAGTCGAAGTTGGAAGGTGGGAGAATATTCCTAGAAATGAACGTAAATGTTGTTTTTGTGATGATGATGATGATGTCGTTTGTGATGAACATCACTATTTGTTTCAATCCATGGTTTTTTCAATAAAGCAAGATGCATCTATATATCAAAGTGGGGCGGGACGTAGCCCAGTGGTAAAGCGCTCGCTCGATGCGCGGTCGGTTTAGGATCGATCCCCATCGGTAGCCCCATTGGGATATTTCTCGTTCCAGCCAGTGCACCACGACTGGTGTAACAAAGGCCATGGTATGTACTATCCTGTCTATGGAATGGTGCATATAAAAGATCCCTTGCTGCTAATCGAAAAGAGTAGCCCACGAAGTGGCGACAGCGGGTTTCATCTCTCTATGTATGTGTGGTCCTTAACCATATGTTTGACGCCATATAACTGTAAATAAAATGTGTTGAGTGCGTCGTTAAATAAACCATTTCCTTCCTTGTATATATCAAAGTATTTCTTTACTAGATAAAAGATTGTTAAATACAGTGAGCTGTTTTGTAGTACGAATATTAAGTTACAAAATAATATTTGTAAATTTACTGACTGCGTTTTTAAAACATTTAAATCCCCAAGGAAGAGTATTCCATAAACAGCAAAATGTCAGACGGCAGAAAACTGCATGTATTTTGCCCTATGCGATCTCAGCGAAGTGGATATCGGTGACATCGTTACAGTCTCGTATGTGGAATCTCTGTCACTGTAATGGTTTTTCCGACGATTTGTGTCTGGACAAAATTTTGGGGGAATCTAACGGTAATTAAAGGCAGCAGAGCAATTTAACGTAGTTGTTAACAATTTGGTTCGGACTTTTGAAAACTAGATGTCCTGAAATGCAATGCCCTGCATTCATCTCTGCCTTACGATTTACTACCAAAAAATATTTTTGATTCAGAGTGGGGGGTGCTCCGCCGTGTCTGTAATTATCACGAAAATATTTTTAAGTATTAACTTTAATTTTTTACAGGTTCAAAAAGTTAGTATAAGCCTACAAATTTTTTTTTCAGCTGCCGGTGTTTTCCCCAACACGATTACAGATTAATCATGAATAATCATGAACGTTTAAAACATACAAGATAATAAGGCGATAACAGTTGTCCACCCTTTGTTTACAGATCGTCTGCTTTTGACTTTAGAATGTTGACACTCTTAATACCCAAGCAGCTAACAAAAAGCTGCAAATATCTTGCAGTTTCTTTGTCACCAAAAAAAATCAATAATTGTTTAGGAATTTGATTAAATGTTATGTTAGTAAAATATATTACAGAATTTGATGACATGATATGTTAGTAAAATATATCACAACTTAAAATACGTGTGTACTTGTTTAACAGTTCTGTTACTGTAAATTTTTTTGAATTATAAAACAGATCTGAAAGGTAATAAATCCGTTACACGTTTTTTGTCAGGGCTTACGGGATTGTACGCCCCTCAAAACCCCACATAACTAACAGTATTCGTATATCGCCATAACTGCTGCGGGTTTCCACTCTATATGGTGTTACATATGTCAAGTGTGCTGTATGATCCATTTTGAATTTTCAACATTTGTGTCATTTTGTTTAATTTTCACCCATTAAGCTTTTGTGACCATGTGTCTGCAATATACTGACGCAGAAAAATAGTTTCAAAGAACGTGCCGTCAAAAATATATTTCTCCGTCGGTGGGCCCATCTAAAGAAAGAAATGTTATCTTTTACGACGCACTCAACACATTTTATTTACGGTTATATGGCGTCAGACATATGGTTAAGGACCACACAGATTTTGAGAGGAAAACCGCTGTCGCCACTACATGGCCTACTCTTTCCGATTAGCAGCAAGGGATCTTTTATTTGCGCTTCCCACAGACAGGATAGCACAAACCATGGCCTTTGTTGAACCAGTTATGGATCACTGGTCGGTGCAAGTGGCTTACACCTACCCACTGAGCGTTGCGGGGCGCTCACTCAGGGTTTGAAGTCGGTATCTGGATTAAAAATCCCATGCCTCGACTGGGATCCGAATCCAGTACCTACCAGCCTGTAGACCGATGGCCTAACCACTACGCCACCGAGGCCGGTCTGTGGGTCCATCCAGTGCACGACGACTAGTATATCAAAGGCAGTGGTATGTGCTTAATATACTTAATATGCCAGAATTACCAAATGTTTGACATCTAATAGCCGATTATTAATAAATCAATGTGCTCTAGTAGTGTTCTAGTGTTGTTAAATAAAACAATATTTTAACTTTCAAATAGTATGCACAATATTTATAATACATAGCCTTTCTTATATGACTAATGAAAAGTACGATGGAAAAATGCTTTTAAATAGTGTTTTATTCATACAGAATCTAATTTTAAACATTATTTTCCCGATGTCTGTAGAAGAATATATATTTGGCAGGCTTTACCGAATAATCTGCCTTTTTAAAACATTAGTTCTAAAAGATGATGCTATTGCTAGAAATGTCGTTAACAACCATTACATTAGCGTAACATTTATAATTGTCTGTACAAATGAACAATATGCAGCAATTCTCGAGTTTGTAAATTTGCAGATTTTCCACTAATCCTCTGCAGTTGGATACTATAGATGTTTCTGGGCCACATTGTATGAGCATGTGTATGCGCAATGTTGACAATGGATTCAGAGAGGCCTTCGGGGAACGTGGACAGTGAGATACCGACTGAGTGGTGTAGGCCTAGTGGTTAAGCCATCGTACTTAAGATTGGTAGGTACTGTGTTCGACTTAATTTACAGTGACCATTAGAGCACATTGAATTATTAATCATTGGGTGTCTAACATGTGGTAATTCTGACATATAGTCTTAGAGAGAAAACCTGCTACATTTTTTCATTAGAAGCAAGGGATCTTTTATATGTACCATCCCACAGACATGTTAGCATATACCACGGATTTGATATAACAGTTGTGATGCACTGGCTGGAACGAGAGCTAGCTCAATGGGCCCACCATCGGGGATCGATCCTAGACCGACCGTGCATCAGGCGACCGCGTGTTACCACTGGGCTACGTCCCGCCCCGGACATTATCAACCGACAGACCGGACTCGGTGGCGTCGTGGTTAGGCCATCGGTCTACAGGCTGGTAGGTAATGGGTTCGGATCCCAGTCGAGGCATGGGATTTTTAATCCAGATACCGACTCCAAACCATGAGTGAGTGCTCCGCAAGGCTCAATGGGTAGGTGTAAACCACTTGCACCGACCAGTGATCCACAACTGGTTCAACAAAGGCCATGGTTTGTGCTATCCTGCCTGTGGGAAGCGCAAATAAAAGATCCCTTGCTGCTAATCGTAAAGAGTAGCCCATGTAGTGGCGACAGCGGGTTTCCTCTCAAAATCTGTGTGGTCCTTACCCATATATCTGACGCTATATAACCGTAAATAAAATGTGTTGAGTGCGTCGTTAAATAAAACATTTCTTTCTCTTTTTTTATCAACCGACAGGGGTCACTTTACGACACACGTCAAACAACTTGACTGACGCTACTACCTTCGAATCAAAGACTATATCTTTACACCAAGGAGTGGTGGAGGATACATAAGAGTGGCAAATGCTATCGATATTTGTTTTGTTTAACGACACCACTAGAGCACATTGATTTATTAATCATCGGCTGTTGGATGTCAAACATGGTAATTTTGACATATAGTCTTAGATGGTACATTTTGCAATTAGTAGCAAGGGATATTTTATATGCACCATCCAACAGAAAGAAAGAAAGAAAGAAAAGAAAGAAATTGTTTGGGTTTTCTTTTTGGGTTGTTTTTTTAAACAAAAATAATATTTTTTATTTGCACTTGCACAGTTAACTTATATCGAATGATTTTGTTTTTTAATCTTCCTTTTCCAAGTGAATTGCGATAAAAGTATGCAAAGCAGAACATTGACATTTTGCACAAAATGAATGCAGTTTGTTATATTGTGTACTGATGCTGTACTGTTCATTTTGATACATGGCTTATTTTTAAAAATAGTGCACATAATGTCAAAACAAATACTATATCAAAGAGGACTTACTCAGAGCAGCCAATCAGAATGAGATTACTCTGAATAGTTCCTCAGCTCACGTTGAATAATAGTGTCGTGTGGTATTTTCAATCTGGTGCAGACAGAATGTAAACGGACAAAATGTAAGCAGACAGAATGTCAACGGTCAAAATGTAAGCGGACAAAATGTCGGTGGTCAATATGTTAACGGACAAAATGTCAACCATTAATGTGGTATCTTGGTCAAATGTCAACCTCTGTGTGTGTGTGTGTGTGTGTGTGTGTGTGTGTGTGTGTGTGTGTGTGTGTGTGTGTGTGTGTGTGTGTGTGCGTGTTTGAGGGTGGATACTACCAAATCAAATCCCATAGACGACAATAGTAACATATGTGGATAAAACTCCTACCTGCAATGTATCAACCGACATAAACGCCACCACGGATATAAATATTACCACCCCTTACACTTAAAGTGAATCAGAAAAAAATGGGGGTCAAGCTGCTCGTTTCTGAGATAACGGGTAGCGTCTATGACTACCCTAGTTTCGCACAAAATTCGAGTACTTTGTTTTACAGGTACCCCATACATGTTTCAAGCACAAGGCTACTTGACACATTGGTACTAGATGAAATAAAATTGCAATTTTTTTTTACCCAGATGAAACTATTATTTTTTACAACCAACACACTCACATTTGTAACCAATCACAGGACTTGTGGTGTTCACTTCTCTATCAAAAGTTCGCTGCACCTCGAACTGTGATCCAGCCGGAAGTTATTTGGTTTAGTACTACCTTAAGAGACAGAGAGAGAGAGAGAGAGAGAGAGAGAGAGAGAGAGAGAGAGAGAGAGAGAGAGAGAGAGAGAGAGAGAGAGAGAGAGAGATGTATGTATGTATTAGGGTTGTGAAACTATTTTGGAATAATTAGAGGATGTTTCATTGTTGGTTGTATGGCTGATTAGTAACAAAAACCCATGTTCTGTTGTTTAGTGCTATCAAATGTATGCAAACAGTGTTTTGATTGGTCAAATGAAAGGTTATACAATAGTATTTTTGTAATAAATTATGTATAATCTGAAAGTTGACATTTTGACCTGGGTACCACTTTAATAATTGACATTTTGACTGTTGACAATTTTTTTCCACTAAAAAAGCATGGATTGCACAGAAATGATGGGTATATTTGATACGAAATAAGGGACATATTTAAAACTAATGCTGACGCGCGAGGGTGAAAATCGACGCGCGCGCCGACCAGAGACCAGAAATTTATTTTGTTTGGTCTTAATATATTTACACGAGGGGTGGATGTTCTGTCATACTATTGAACATTATGTTGCATATTATCATGTGTACTAAGGTTGTCAATAGACATGCATTATTTTTCTTAACAATAAATGTTGTATCCATCATTTCTGTATAAAATTAGCTTAATCTTAGAAAATCTAACTGACGAACAGAAGTGCCAATAGGGCACAACGTTCAACAGCACCGAGCGCACTCCGGTTGTATCATAACGCACATTTATGTACCTGTGCAGTTAGTTAAGTGGAACATTTAGATAAGCAGTCTGTACACAGAAACTTTGTATAATTTGTCAACACGGCTGTGTTTGTTGAACCCATTCTATTGCCACGCTTTCCTGTGAACCTGGGACGGCTTCGCAACTTGTTCCATTAAAGATTACGGCGCACTGTAGATGAATGCGCAGACGACACAAAAAAAAACTCGAAGTCAAGGCTCTCAAATCCAGACAATTTGCTTTTCCACATTGCCAAAGGATCAGCTGGTATGCCACAGAGTTTAAAATCAATTCAACATTTAAAAAAAAAAAAAAAAAAAAAAAACCCGTTGTAGCGTGGAGTGATTGGAACAGGACAAAGCGTATACATAAGTAAACCTGACCTGTAGGAACAATATCTGGAACAGAGAGGTTGGGTGTGGGAGGAGGGCACAATGACGTCAATGGTGTCATTATAGAAAAATGGTGGCCACCGTCGTATTTTTAGATAAAATTATCGGAAATGAACCATCTTTTCTTTTAGGGGGTGGGGGACGGCTGTTTGTTTTATTTATTTATTTATTTATTTTGGTGGGTGGGTGGGGGAGGGGGGGGGGGGGGGGGGTTGTAGGGTTTTTTTCTACAACTCAAACACGTTTGGTAAATTATGTTCGTGGTACCATTTCATAACTGGTGATTAACAGAAACAATGTCCAGTATTGCTGTACAGTCAATGATGTTGAAGAGAAGGCAGTTGTTATGTATAAAGTATTAACACTATTAATATATCTCGTTATCTCGTTCCAGCCAGTGCATCACGACTGGTATGTCAAAGGCCGTGGTATATACTATACTGCCTGTGTGAGATGGTGCATATCAGAGATCCCTTGCTACAAATGGGAAAATATAGCGGGTTTCCTCTTTAAAACTGTTTATCAAAATTACCAAATGTTTGGCATCCAATAGCCGATGATTAATAAAATCAATGTGCTCTAGTGGTGTCGTTAAACAAAACAAACTTTAAATTTTAATAGTGTCAATGCAGCGAGTATCCAGATATGGCCCAAGAACAAGAAGTCATTTATTTATGGGAAGGGACCAAGTGTTTGGTATTTCTAAAAAGTCAACATCATTAACTATTGAGAAAGTCGATCCACCATAACCACCAGTCTACAGTGTTAGAACTTGGCCTGCCAACAAAACCACCAGTCCACAGTGTTAGAAGTTGGCCTGCCAACAAAACCACCAGTCCATAGCGTTAGAAGTTGGCCTGCCACCAAAACCATCAGTCCATAGATTTAGAAGTTGACCTGCACCAAAACTACCAGTCCACAGTGTTAGAAGTTGGCCTGCCACCAAAACCACCAGTCCATAGCGTTAACCGTTGGCCTGCCACCAAAACCACCAATCCATAGCGTTAGAAGTTGGCCTGCCACCAAAACAACTAGTCCATAGTGTTAGACGATGACCTGCCACCCGTCCATAGCGTTAGAAGTTGGCCTGCCACCAAAACCAGCAATCCATTGAGTTAGAAGTTGGCCTGCCACCAAACCCACTAGTTCATAGTGTTAGAAGTTGGCCTGTCACCAAAACCACCAGTCCTTAGCGTTAGAAGATGGCCTGCCACCAGTCCATAGCGTTAGAAGTTGTCCTGTCACCAAACCAGCAGTTCATAGAGTTAGAAGTTGGCCTGCCACCAAAACCACCATGGAAATTTAATTATAAGAGTGTATGGGTCAGGCTCCTACGTTAAGAAAATTATGTTTCTAGATGAAGGCGTCAATTTGGAGGTTTGCTACCATTTAGCGAATACTTGGACAAAACTCTGGCGAGTTCAGAGGTTGTGCTCACTACCAGTGCCGGATTTATAAGGGGGCCATTGTCCGGGCCCACCTGCTAGAGGGGCCTGCCCAGACTAAGGACTTCCTTTATTTAAAAAAATGTAATAATTATAAAATTAGTTCATTTTTTTTTATTTGTCAGGTAATTTAATTTCTATGTTGAGGGGCCCCCGAACCTGAAATGCCCCCCCCCCCCCCCCCCCCCCCCCCCCGGTCTAAATCCGGCCCTGCTCACGACAGGCGTGCTTTAAGTTTTCTGGTGGAAGTATGTAAATTTTTTCCGATACCCATCAAACCTTTAAGACAGGGAAACTAGTATTAAGGGCATGTCCCTCTTATTCCCAAAATATCTCCCACACTAGATTAAGACATGGTTGCAGTACTTTAAATTCCGACTTATATCGCTGTGGACTTGTACCAGATCCCTCTTGTAATTGCGGATCCCACTCTGAAAACTGCTACCATTATTTCTTTGAATGTATTCTTTTTACCAAACAGAGACTTCTTTTAGATTCTTTGAAAACGTTTGCACCGGTTAATCTGCAATTAGTGTTATATGGCAGTACTGTTGTAAATGATACTATTAATAAACAAATATTCTATCATGTACATAAATATATTAAACAAACACACCGTTTTGAATAATAATAATAATAATAATAATAATAATAGTCTAATTAATTCTAAATCAGTTATGCTGGAACCTGTCTGCTAAGAATATTTTATAAATTGGGTTGTCTGATTGGAAAATAAATCACCTTCGTTTGCTTCCCTTCTTCATTTTTCATTATCTATTTATTTATTTATTATTTTGTTTGTTCATTTAAAAAAAAAAAAAATTCTGTTTTGTTTTTTCTCTCATGTATATACTTCTCTTTGAATATTTAATTTCTTGTATATTCTTGTAATAGTTGTAGTCGCTGTTACTTATTGTCAGTGTCATTATTGTATGTTATAAGGAGAGGGCCTCGTAAGTTGGATAACTTGTGCCCAATCCATTTGTACATTATGCGCAATAAAATATGTTTCAATCAATCAATCAAATGCTGTATCATGACAAATGGACAATGTATCATAAATATCAAGAAAAATTTGCTGACACTACATAATCTAAGGATGCACTTAAAACAAATACACGCCAGGAAAAGCGCTGTTGAATTTGTGGATATTTTCATAAGGACCGGAAGTACATGTGACGGGACGTCGGGGGGGGGGGGGGGGGGGGGGGGGGTGGGGATATGGTCGACACCGGGCCAAGTTATCAACTACCATGATCCTACTGGTTACTTAATATCCAATGATACGTAAGGTATATATATATGCAGAATATGTATTACCGAAATAAAAAATACGAGTGCAGGTTTTGTGCTGCAATCAAAGAATGATACATGTTTTATAGTAAACAGACCCAAAGCAAAATAACAAAACACTGATGCTGTCAATATAACAGAACTACAATTTCATCAGTTATTTCTTATTTCTTATTTTAAAACAAAAACAAAACAAACTGCATTGTTTACAAACTTATTATTCATCAAAATAGTATGAATCAATCACAAGTAAAATAACAAACACCCATACATGTATATAATTTAGGCAAAAAAATGTATGTACAAATGAATATTCTAAATAAGACATTACAAGTATAGATATATAAATGTAATACACATAACAAAATAATTATCAATTTTAACATGGTAGTAAGTCAATGAGGGATATACAATCACACATACTGGGTAATATAAAATAAAACTTGAATAATGCATATTTGCCAGTAATAAGTTAAAATAATAATAACCAAGTAAAAACTTTGTTGTTAATGAAACATTTACACTGTCTGTTGCACTGATCCTACCTGATAAATGAACCAATTGTTTTTTGTTTTTATGGTAGGTTTTGTTTTTCTTTAATCTAAAATGTGAACATGTTAATGTGTCATATACTCATTTACTAATTTGGTGTCAAACAAAGGTTTTTTGTTTTTGTCTCTTTTGTGGGTTTTTTTTTTTTTTTTTTGGGGCAGTGGGGGGGGGGGGGGGAGGAGGAGGAGACACAAAATAATAATAAAACAAGCATTCTGAGAGTAATGCTAAAACAATACATGTCCCTTATCAGGCCCAACATATTTTCATATCTCCCAAGTTCATGGGCCATAACTCTGCAAAAAATTAGTTAATCACCATGAAAGTCAAACTTGAACTTAACAGATCATGATAAAGCTATACACAATATTTCAGCTCAGTGTCTTGAGGCATTGCAAAAAAAAATCTGGAAAACTAATTTCCGTGTCCCCCAACTCTGTCAAAAATGGGTAAATCGCCATGAGAAGTCAATTTTGATCTGTAACAGTACTTGATAAACCTATATACAAAATTTCAGCTCAATATCCTGAGGCATTGGGGGAAAATACATCTGGAAAACTATAAGTGGGACAGACAGACAGAAGGATGGAGATGAAACCGATAGTTCCCTCCGGGTGAACCAGTAGGGGACTAATAATAATAATAATAAAGAAAAAAAAATCCAAACAAACCCCCAAACAAACCCCCAACTAAACTGTACTGTAAAAGACATGGGTGAAATTTAAGGATTATAAAACGGACCAGATATGTAGCGGTGTACACAGTAGGTACTTATGGTTTTATAACAGACAACTTAAGTGTTAATGTACACATTTTATAAAGTAGACCCCATAGCAATTTACTCAGTAAGAGCTCAGTGTGTATTTAAAAAGGAGACCTGGGAGCAATGTATCCAGTGGGTGCTCAATGTGTTATGGAGACTGGTGTAGATATTTACTCAGTAAGTGCTCAGTGTGTATTTATAAAAGAGACCTGGTAGCAATGTATCCAGTGAGTGCTCAATGTGTTATGGAGACTGGTGTAGATATTTACTCAGTAAGTGCTCAGTGTGTATTTATATAAGAGACCTGGAAGCAATGTATCCAGTGAGTGCTCAACGTGTTATGTTATGGTGTAGATATTAACTCAGTAAGTGTGCAGTGTAAAGGAGATCTGGCAGGAGTCCAGACTGCCATTCCAATATTTTGAAAACTAATTCAACAAAATTCTTCTCTCCCAATTAACAGACCCATAATTAATAAAGTTTTCATACAACCAAACATTTCTGAACACAAATGGCTCGTACTGCAAGTAAATAATATTCTAGTGTGTATTCAAACTGGAGTGTGTCCTAGTGTGTATTTAAATTGGAGTGACATCTAGTGCGTATTTAAATTGGAGTGAGCCCCAGTGTATTTAAATTGGAGTGACATCTAGTGTGGGGTTTTTTGGAGTGAGCCCTAGTGTGTATATAAATTGGAGTGACATCTAGCGTGTATTTAAATTGGAGTGAGCCCTAGTGTGTATTTAAACTAGCGACATCTAGTGTGTATTTAAACTAGAGAGTGAGCAAGTGTGAATTGATATACCATTGACATTGATTAACAGTTTCTATATATATGTAAGCACTGAAATAATAATAAAAAATAAAAATAAATAAAATATGATAAAAACATGCGAATTATATGTCTTAAGAAATTACACCAGTAATCGAGTTGTTATTAAACAGAAATTACATAGACATATAACCTGTAGTATAATTTTGATCTTTTGATGGTTAAATAATAAACACAATGAAACAGAAAATGGCTTTCATCAGATATGGAAGCCCCAAATATGGGACAACAATTATTTCAATGATACATGAAAATAACATGTTATTAAAAATATTCCAATTAAGAGGCTACTAAAAGTTACTATGTAAAATTAACAACAAAAAAAACAACAACAGGAAACAAACAACACAACAAACATAACAGTTAACAGACAGCCATGTTGTTGATAATATTCAATTTATATTAACAAGGTTTGTAGTTCTATTCATTCTCCATGAAGTGTGATGAAAATGTTGTGTACCACTATGTGACATCACACCAACAGAGGACATCGTTATGAGACTGGCAGTCATTGGAAAACAAACGTTTTGCTGTGTTTTTATCTCATTAAAGGCAAGCTTGCATAACAGTTGATTTACTAAAATAGCCAATAAAACATTTCCTGAAAATAAATACATTTAAAGGCCAATTCTTATAAGGGTCTTCCTTTTGACTCATCTGGAACACTGTTTATTGCAAATGCAGTTAAAAACTAACAACAATGATTATACTTGACATGTGTAATTTAGTCATTATTCCAAGGACTAGTGCTATACATAAAGAGCTCTTGGTTCTTTCTAATCTTCAGACACTCATCTGCAATAAACAAACTGTTCTGGATGGGACAAAAATGAGACAATTATTGTGAAACTGCTGTTAAAAGTGAGTTATCAAATTTGTAAGAGCCACATTTCACTATTTAAAAAAAAAATAAGAAAGAAAGAAAACATTATTTGTGATAAATAACTCAAAATTAATTGATCCTATATAATAGTACTAAATAAAAAAGCAACAGTTTCCATTTTTAGCTAATACTTATTGTTAAAACATAATGAAAACTTCATTTCCAAAAACACCATTCATACATTTAGGTAGTTTTGAGAAAAACATGGTTTTGCTGCAACAGGACAGTGTACATCACAGGAAGCCATTTTAACATCCTGTTCAGTGGTCATAGATAGCATGTTTACGGAAACTTTGATGTGGTACTGTTGAGTTGTACTAATATCCGTTTTCTCGTTCCAGCCATTGCACCACGACTGGTCAAAGGCTGTGGTATGTGCTTTCCTGTCTGTGAGAAAGTGCATAAAAAAAGATCCCTTCCTGCATTAAAAAAACATGTAGCGGGTTTCCTCTGATGACTACGTGTCAGAATTACCAAATGTTTGACATCCAATAGCCGATAATTAATTAACCAATGTGCTCAAGTGTGTCATTAAACAAAACAAACTTTTACTAATTCCAACTGATTTTAACATCTGGGAATTGGCATATATCATGTATTGGAAACAAACTCTTCATGTGCAAAATGGTGTAATATAGACTTTGTATATTTAAAGTCTGCCTTCTAGTATGTCAATCGCTATCCAACCCTGCTTTCAACAATACAACATAGCATACTGAAATAAGAATGGATTAATTTGAATGAAATATTATGTAGATCTTCCTATCAACCAAAGACTGTAAATATAAATGTGTATTGATGACAAACTGACAGAAGTCACCAAATATAGCAACACCCTCCCACCCCCCCCCCCCCCCCAAAAAAAAAAAAAACAACATTTGGCAAGAACATGACATCAAATCAGGAACTGTGTACTTTAGTGCATCAGTAACTTTGTTTTGAGGCAAGATTAGACTTTCATACTATTTAAATTTAAAAGAATTAGTCAACTGTATATACTGTTTAAAAGCATTTAACAACAATCTGTTGTTAAAAGAAGTTCTATCTACAATGCTGACTAAAATTATCATATTTTTCAAAGAATTACATATTTGTAAGTTAGTGCTTTCCACAATACAGGCTAGGAATGTTTGTTTTGTGAAAATCAAGCATATTATAAAGTAAGGCTATTACATGTGACTGAGTTTTTAAACGTAATAACTGCAACAGATGATCTGGAGGGAGAACCTACTCTTACCAATTAGCAGCAAGCTATCTTTTATATTCATTTTACCAGACAGCATAGTCACATAAACAGTGCCAACATGTATACTGTGGTTACCTCAGTTTTCTGAGAAAGAGGATGCTGTAACTCATTCCCAGACTTCCCAAAAGTCTTGAAAACTGAAGAAACACTATTCTGAATTATACTGTTTTAATTTTCTGTCAAACACTGATGGGATCACTCGGTTAAACGTAAAAACAATATATATACAAATACATCAACAAAATATAATACCCCACAATTTATAGCATTGTATTTTGTTCAATTAATATATTTGTATACATTTATATACATTTGATTCCCAGTTGATAAAAAAAAATCGAACAAAACAGGCGAGTAATTTGACAAAATTTTTAATAATGGAAGCTTTTAGTAATGAAAATAAATAATAATTTAAGAACCACATAATTTGGCATTAGATCTATCTTTCAATTGGATTGTTTTGTTTCATTTAGCTAAATGTAATCATATAGATATATGGATTTCAGTTTACATCAAGTACACTACCCCTAATCATGAGTCAGTGTTTTGTGGAATTTTGCAAGCATCAACTGTGAAGAAGTATCAGTGTAAAATGGTCCCCAGCCATTAGGGTTAACTGCACAACAGCCAGTTATTTTACATGGTTGCCTGAACATGCTCTTAAAAAAAGTATTACAAATCTACCCTTAAATCAAGTCTACCAAGTCCACACCAAACCATGTCCAACGGGTATACATTTCATAAAACAGAAAAAACCTCACCTATAAATAAATGAAAAACAATTGCCAAGAGTATTTGGAGAGGTGGGATTCAAGTAGGATTTTGTAACTGGTATTTGGGAGCTGTGTTAAATTACTAATTTTCAGGACGACTGTACATTTAGCACCCTTGATAGTAATGAGTTTTAGCACCCTTGATAGTAATGAGTATAGTCTTTAAATGAAATTAAATTATCCAAGATACTGGTTTTGCTTTCAGAAAATGTATTTTAAAAATTCATGGATGCAGAGATGCAATATATCCACATGCTATTGTCGTGCAAATTTCACTCCCTTAATGGTAGCCATACTGTGACACCATCTATAAACATCATCTTATACTAATGGGCAACAATCGGATAAACCGGTCTATACAAGGGTGTTTCCGACTGTCCACTTTGTAGTAGACTAGCTGCTTTTACATCTCACTAATACGAATATGTATATTAGGAAGAGAAAAACATTAAAATATAATGACACTGCTTTTAATAAACAAGAAAAAAAATAAGTATTTCACATGTTGTAATAGTCATTAAAATGCTTCCGTCAGCTGGAAATATTTTACAATTACTGCCAAATCAGGACAGTCTCTTTAAACCATGTCTAGCAAGGATTTGCCATTAAAACATGACTACATTTATCCAACAAAGAATCTGGAAAAGGAAAACCTAGAATAAATGTGTGATGTTTCAGATTAAGGTCACAGTTCTAGGAATTGGTCCACATTACTGTGAAACAATATGATACATCAAATTAGATGAAGCTAGAAACGTTACTGCCAGTTACTATGCCAATAATGTTGGTTTAATAAATACACAGAATGCAGTTCCAGTGTTCCACATCTTTACTCCAATGATAAACAATGTTACATAAATTGGAATGTGACTGGATAGGCACAAACTGACACACACACACAGTTTTTTCTAACAAGGATACAAATTTTTAAATTATGTACATAATTGACTAGTGAAGTTCTTCACCAATGGAGTGTGTGACATTTTGTTGAGCTAGCACTTACGGTTTTTAAAACCCACTATGGTTTATGCATAAACCATAATATATACAAAAACATTTAAGTTGATTCAATTACCACTGTCAACCAATGTTGTTACATTAATAAACAAATAGCTGTATCTCATTTTTTCATGACAAAAAAGACAAGAACCAATCTGTGTACATAGATAACCATGCTACACACACACACACACACACACAGAAAGAGAGAGAGAGACACACACACACACACACACACACTTAATATAAAATAATTTATTTATGAACCATATGGAATTTCTATTGGTAGAATTTCTGAATACATTGTAGGTTTGTTTAATTAATTAATTAGAGAATATAAAAACATTAAACTTGTTTTGTTTTTTCACTCTTTAGTTTTATTATAAAGAACCACAATACTAACTTAACACAAATTAGTTCTAGGCCCTATTTTACGAAACGATGTTAGCACCAAAATCACCTGAAGTGCACAACTACTGTATGCACTAAGGTGATCTTAGCGCAAAGATTGCTTCGTAAAGTGGGGCCCTGACCAACAAACTGGTCCTTGTAACAGGATCTGCTTCTCACTAATCAAGCATTAATTAACATTCAATACTTTTTCAAATCACATTTTCCTAGGCATTCATACAGCTATTTTAAATGTAAATGAATTATCACAATATACTTTGTTTAGTAACACAAATACATGTAAGTGTTTGTATTAGAAACATAAGCTTTTATGAATGGAAAATTATATATGTGACAAAAGGAAAAAACTGTACTGCAAAGACGCACACGTCTTAGGCTGTACATGTATATCTACAATTTATTTCATATTTGCATCAGATGGCAGGAATGCAATGCTAGGTTACTAAGACGTTCATTAGGTCAGTCAGTCAGTGTATAATGAGAACAAAATATAAATATGGCAGTTTTTTATGGATCCATCAGGTTACAGGAAAATGAAGAATTTTTTTTTTTTTTTTTTTTTTTAAATTAGGTTTTTTTTAACGACACCATTGGAGCACATTGATTAATTAATCATCAGCTACTGAATGTCAAACATTTGGTAATTTTGACTTGCAGTCATCAGTGGAAACCCACTATATTTTTTTCTAATGCAGCAAGGGATCTTTTATATACATTTCCCCACAGACAGGAAAGCACATACCACAGCCTTTGATCAGTTGTGGTGCACTGGTTGGAACAAGAAAAAAAATTCAGTTGAATGGATCCAATGAAGTGGTTCGATCCAGCGATGCAAGTACTTCAGGTGGGAAAAAAACAAAAAAGACCAAGACTTTCAGAGTTTCTTATGCTTTGACTGTAAGGCCATGATCAGATTTATCAGTTTTATTTTATCCACACCAGCCTTCTTAAATGTTGTTTACATACTTCTAATAGCGTTTCAATTTTTTATTTAAATACTAATTAAAGAGCATATTGTGGCATTTGTAAATACATTATCCTCGCCCTCCCTACCGACAGTGAACTGGTCACTAAGGACTTTTGACCATGGAATTTTTAAAAGAAATGAAAACAAAAATTACCTTTAATTATTAAATTAAAAATTATTTAATAATACTGCTGTGAAAAAATACTTGACAAAGCAATAGTCCAAAAAACAAAAACAAACTATGAATCGAAGTTACACCCAATGACAGGACTTTGTCACCATTATTTGGCTTTGTACTCTATCAGTTTTAGATATTTTACCATCATTGCACTTAACAGTATTGTTGAAAGTATATTTTTTTACTATTCAAATACGATCAGTTCCATTGGTAATTATAAAACTAAAATATGATGAAGAAACACTAACCTAATCAGGCCAAATCTTAACACTACGACACTGTAAAACTGTTGTAAGCCAAGTCATATCAATGCATGTCATATCGTACAATAGTTTTACGATACCATAGCACTAAGACAGCTTCGAAAATCTGGGCCCAATCGTAGTAAGTTACAAAGGAGATAACAGAATCAGGAACTTGTTCCCAAAAATATAAATATGATTTCTATATTTTCACCGTAACTAAAATACAGTGAAAATATGACTTTTCACCAAATATCATTTTATGGTTTAGTAGACATATATTTTATAGCTCCGTATGTAATAAAAATAATTACTGAGTAGAAATACTGAAGCATGAATGTTGCAGTCTTGAAACATCATACCATGCTTCTCTGATGGTAATTTTGTTAACTTTAAAATATCACACCATATTTGTTTCTCTCATGGTAATTTTGTTGACTGTAAATTATCACACCATGATTGTTTATCTGATGGTGATTTTGTCGATTGTAAATATCACACCATATCTGTTTCTCTGATGGATTTTACATTGGCACTGCTATCTGCATTATTACTAGCAATGGTGTTATCTGCATTGTTTTCGGCAGTGACTGCATTTGAACAGGAATTATCGATCGAGGATCGTCTGGGAAAACTGTCACTTTTTTTCATTGGACCAGTACCATTATTACTGGGTAGCTTACGACCACAGCAGGTGTCCGTGAAACATTTTAAGTCCGGTCCACATTCAAGAGCACAGTTTTTGCCATTTGCTATCTCATCAATCTGAAAGTTATCAGAGAAAAATAAGTGAGAGATCAAGTTCATGTAAAAGGTGAAGCCAATAAAATGTTATTTACTTAAACTGCAAATTAAACATTACAAGGGAAAATTTATAAAGGAAAAAAAAAAATACTTAAAAATTATAAAGCATCAAGTGACTGTTCAATACGGTAATGGTGACACCACACAATACATTTGCCTCGTACAATGATAGCTGATTGCATAGCAATCAATACAAGTCTTGTCACAACTATTCTCATACAAGGCACTTGTATCGTGTAGCGTCATTTTAAAACGGCTTTTCATCTGGTTAACAAATCCTCATGTGAGTTCCAGTATTTCTAAAGTGGAAATCATCTTTACAAAGCTGAAACTCTATGACGTAACATAACACAGTGATTTTTCAGCATTTAATATTAAATTCTAGCTACTCTGTGCAGCATATTATTTATTCAGAAAAAAGCTGACATCAGATTAAAAATAAATAATGTTAATAAAATAAAAATAAAGACTTTATCACATCCATTAACCGTCAGTTCTTACATAAAAAGATTCATAATTTTAGATTAAAATCAATACAAACCTCTATAAATTCCGGTTGAATCGTTGTCGAATGTATTCCCTCATCGTGGAATAACACCTTGATTTTGTTAGCAAGAATCATGTATTCATGAACATTGAGACAACTAACATGTGCGGAGGCCACAATGCGGTTTCCAGCTAGCTGCCAAACATGGAACTCATGAATCGCTCGAATACCTTCAAGCTGTAAATAAAATTCATATAAATTTCTTAAATGTTTACATACTTCTAATAGGTCTTCAATTCTAAATTTAAATACTAATCAAAGAGCATATCGATCAAAGAAAAATAACATCAAGGAACGTCTTATCTATTGACATCACTTTACACTAATATCTTGTTTTATTGAGCATTGTTTAGAAGCAAAAAAATAAATAAATAAATAAAAATAATAATTAATTTTTAGTGTTATTATTAAATGTTTTAAACTCAATTATAAGAATTGCCTGTAATTTCTTTTACATTCATCTGGGTATGAACAAAAAGAAATTATCCCAATAGTTGTGTGTGAACGGCTCCTCGATTCAGATATTTTGTTTGCTCATACCCCGATGAACGTAAAATATATAACAGACAATCCTTAGGTACTTAGAAGGGAAGTAACTGCTCTACTGTACTCAGTTTCTCTTCATTTTGTACTCGATTAATGCCCTACAACTCAACAAAAAGAATATCACTACAAACCTTTTCCAACTTGCATCGAATTCTTTCTGTTCGTATGTGTGATGGCACTGCTTGAAGGAGTATAAATGCTGATTCTTTAACTGAAATTAAATAATGTCAAAATAAAAATTCATATCATCAAGGCATTATAACAAAACAAAAACGACTTTTAAATAATCATGTTGTAGGTCCACTTTCCACGTACATGATTCTGTGTGCAAGTTTGTCAACATATAAAAATTGTTTATCAATTTTTGTGCATTTATTGATGTATAACAGTCACAAATTGCACAACTTATATAGTTAAAATATCCATAAATCAGTTTGTAATATACTTTCCATTACCTGTTTTACATAATGATGTCTATTTCTGAGGTTTATCGAAGGATAACATTAAGTTTTTAGTGACATAGTCCATTCATAATAGGGTAAATTGTGTTAAGCAGAAAGTTTGTAATTATAGTTAATTATAGAGGGTGTGTGTGGAGGTTTACAGTCGTCAGAAAAAGACAGATCGCCCGTCGGACTAGTAGTTGTATTTTTTAACTCGTCTGTCAGAATGTTTACTCTCATATGGCAAGCGGGCAAGTACTTTCTGCACCCCTGTGTCTAAGAAACTACATATAAGCATAAGATAGTTTTAACTTATTGTTATAATAAATGCATACAAAGTTTTGTTTATAATAATTTGAAATAACACATACATTATAAAGGGTTTTTTAAAAGGCTCAAGAAACTTAGACATTACAAATTAAAAAATAAAAATCCCAAAACCCACCCAACTTGTTTCAAAAGTATTTTTAACTGCATTGATTTTAACAACAATTAATAATTTGTAGCAAATGAAACCCAGTATTAAAAATCAATATTTAGTTTTTAAAAAATGTTTTTAATTTTATACCAGATTTAATAAGTGTCTAACTGTAAAATGAAAAAAAAAACCTCTGCTGAATACTTACAAAGTGGAATCGTAGTACACAATATGATCATCACCAGAATAATGCTGAAAACAGAATTTTAAAACGGTATAAAATCAAGCCGTTTACCAGAATGTAAAATCTACAATGAAATACATACATGTAATAAGACTTGTTTTTCACCCAACCCTAGCTATGCAAGACAGACTCATTCCATGATGTCAACCCATACGGAATAAATCTATCATGCATAGGCTATGTCACTGCATTTAACATAGGCAGTATTAAGTTGTTGGTAATATATGATGTCATATTAATGAGAGTTGGTGATCCGAGGTCAACCAAACAACAGTTCTAGATACATCTTTTGTCATTAAAGCCTCCATTATAAAAGCTATTTTGTTAATTTGTTGGAAACAGATGCTGCAAATATAATAGTGTAATTTATTTATAAGATAGTCAAATAAAGATGTTACTTTTTCTGACATCTTTGTGCATCTAAAATAATAGTTCATTTATCAAATGGATGAGAGAAAAAGATTCCACCATACACGGTCATGTAGGATTATTAGACTCCATGATATGTGGTCATGTGGAAAAGAAAAAGTATACATGAGGTGGTGGAAATTTCGACCTGGTACAAGACTTGCCGAGTCCCAAGGTCGAAATGTTCACCACCGAGGGTGTACTTTTCTATCCCATATTACTGCATACGATGGAGTCTTTTTCTCTCATTCATTCAGTAAATAAACTATTAACACAAACAGAAAAAGATGGCTGAACAAGTAACTTTTTTATTTGACCATTTTATCACAATTAAACTACATTAATTATCATATTTGCCATGTTTGATTCATGTGTTAAATAATTTATTTATTACTACAAATTAACAAAATAGCTTTTATAATGAAGGTTTCTTCATACTTACCTAGTGCTAGCACAACAAATATGCTATTCAACCTGAGTCATACCTACACACTGCAGAATTCTCTCCCTTGCCGGATATGCGCAATGCTATCCTTGCACGGGCTACCTGTAACTTCATTCTCGGTTCAAAGTCCACCCACCGAGGGAAAGCCTCATAGGGGTGGGTGGGAGGTATAGTTTGTTGTGCTAGCACTAGGTAAGTATGAATAATAATGAAAATTAGAAACAAATTTTCTAATAGTCTTATTCAACTTACTGTGCTAGCACAACAAATATGCTATAACGGACGTGCAATGACACCGTTAGAGCACGTGAATTCAACATTAATGGGAGGAGGTAAGAAAATAGAGGACTTACCCGTACCCAAAAAGCTCCTTTGAAGTAATGACATGGAGATAGGACGAACCACGACATACGGTAACAAGGAGTCAAAAAACTTTTGGGAATAAAAAGGGGCTTCCCAAAAGAAAAACTCATCCCCATGAAAAGGAGGAAAAACATCTCCCCAGGGAGAGGAAACGGTAGACAACACTACAAAAAAAAAACCCATCCCTCAGAAAAGAGTGGAGTGTTAAACATGTCCGAAGCGTGAATCGATGGCAGTCGGACGGAAAAGAGGTCGACCCCTTTCCGTTGCCCTGCGCACAGACACGACGTGTTGAGCCGCAATGACTGTCTGGATCCTACGCGTACCGTCAGGACCAACCGCCATATCCCGGAAATAGAAACGGTCAAAAGTGTGCCGTCCTTTCCAAACCCCTGCATTCATGACCTTTATAATATCTAAAGAGTCATGAAAATTCAGGGAAGCAGAAATGGCTCGGATCTCATGTGGTTTAACAGAGAAATTCCGTAACACATGATCACCCGCCATCTCATATGCTAGCTTGATGGTAGCTGCTATCCATCGAGACAAAGCATTTTTTGTGACATCACCCGGCCTAATGGTATAAGAAATAAACAATCTCTTTTTACCCTGCCGCCGGTTTTTCGTACGCTGCAAATAATACTTCAATGCTCTCACCGGGCAAAGAAGTCTATCCGAGTTATCAGATGACAGTGTACGAGATAAACTGTGAATGACAGTAGGTGGAAACTCTTCCCCTGGAGACTGGTTTTTAGCAACAAAGATAGGGTCGGTACGTAAAGTGACAGACCCGTCCGAATTGTAATCAACCAAGTCATGCAAAAAAGCATGTATCTCACTGATCCGACGACAAGCTGCCAGTGAAACCAGAAACAGAGTCTTCCACGTCAAGGCACGAAGACTAGCAAACCTCAACGGCTCATAAGGCGCACCCTTAAGAGCATGCAACACCAGAAAGACATTCCATTTCGGAATAATGGAAGGTCGTTCAACCGTGGATTGTAATGATTTAAGTAAATCATGCAACACCAAGTTGGTAGAAAAGTCACGACATCCACACTGTTTAAGAGTAGTGAAAATCGCAGCTCTGTGACTTTTCACTGTCGTGACTTTAAGTTTCCTTTCTTGGACCAACGCCAGAAAGTACTCCGCTAAATCGTTGACAGTAGGCGATAAGGGATCGAAATCCCGTGCGTTCGCCCAACGAACCCACATACGCCAGTGACTGATAAACTGATACCGACTCGGTAGATTTGCGCTTTGCTGAAGAGACGAGATGCGCAATTCTTGTCGAAAAACCTCTGCGTCGCAAGGAAGCCCTGATAACCTCCACGCGTGAAACCGGAAGACCTCCGGCTTCGGATGCCACACCGTCTGACTCAGTCGCTGGCTGAGTAGATCGGACAACACTGGTAATCGGAACGGGACTGCCACTAACAGTGACAGGAGCTGTGGAAACCAGGGCTGCGCCACCCACAGAGGAGCTATCAACGTCACGTGACAAGGTTCCTGGACCACTTTGGTCAACACCTTGCCGAGTAAGACAGGAGGAGGGAAGGCATAAAAATCCAGTCCCGTCCAATCCATACTTAACGCGTCGTACTCCAACGCCAATGTGTCCGGTACCGGGGACACGAACACCGGCAATTGGTTGTTCAACCGTGTGGCAAACATGTCCACCTGTGGACTGCCCCACACCCGAAGAACCGCTGCGACCACCCCTTTGTTCAACATCCACTCCGTCTGAACAGGGGTATGTCGACTGAGGGCATCTGCTAACACATTCACCGATGAAGGAATGTGTTTCGCCCACAGAGTGGTCCCTAGTTGGTCGCAGAATTCCAAAATCGCAAGAGCTTTGCGACCCAAAGTCTCCGATTTGGTTCCACCCCAACGATTGAGATATGCCACTACCGACGTATTGTCGCATCTCAACAGAATTCGACGGTGTCGAAGAACACACCGGAAATGAAGACAGGCACGATGCACTGCCTCCATCTCCAAACAGTTGATATGAAGCTTCCTCTCGGAGAGATTCCATACCCCTGAAATGTGTTGATCCAACAGATGCGCCCCGTACCCGTGCAGCGACGCATCCGTGAACAGGATCAGATCCGGAGCAGGGGGGTGCAACGGAACCGATAGGGACATGCACTTGTCCGACAGGCACTCCTGTATCGGATGAGTGAACCATGGGCCCAGAGGCACTATCGTGTCCCAATTGTGACCGTCCCACCGTGGGGACAAATGCCACTGGAGTGGTCGTTTGAATCGTCTGAACCGCACGATCAATGAGGCCAGAGATTCGAGGTGGCCCAACACCACGTGGAGAGATCGTACCGTAGTACTTTGCTCCCCCATCAAACGTCGCGCCGACGTTTGGAAATTGTGGATACGCGCATCGGTGGGACGAACCGACGCTACCACAAGATCGAAGACCACTCCGAGATATGTGAAAATCTGAGCCGGCGTTAACTCCGATTTCACCCAATTGGGAATAAAACCCAATTGGAGGATCGTGTCCAAAACCAACCCCCGACATTGGTCTGACACTCCTGTTGCGACGAAGCTGGGATCAACCAATCGTCCAGATAGGTATGCATTCGAACCCCTAACAAATGAACATGACCTACCACCGCTTTTACCACACGTGTAAAAGCATGGGGACTCGTCGCCAAACCGAACGGGAGCACACGAAACTCGTACGCTTTCCCGTCGAACAGGAAGCGCAGAAACTTCCAAAACGCCTTGTGCACCGGGACATGGAGGTATGCGTCTTTCAGATCGATCGACACAGCCCACTCCCCAATTTGAAGCAGGTTCCGGACCGAATGAACCGTTTCCATTTTCATGGAAGGAACATCGACGTAGACGTTCAGTGGCTTCAAATTTAGGATTGGTCTCCATTCCCCATTTTTCTTCCGGGCGAAGAAAAGATGAGAATAAAATCCCGGAGTGTCCAGACTGACTCTCTGGATGGCCCCTTTGTCGAGAAACTCGGCAATCATACTCTCCACTAAAACGCGCCGATCCGCGGACGGTAACGGCGGCATTCTCGGAGTGGAAGTAAGAGGGGGGCTCGAAGAAAAGGGTATTTTGTAACCGTGTCGAACGACCGACAGAACCCAGGGGTCGAGACCAGGCAGCTTGCACCAATTTCGAAGGAAATGGCGGAGCCTGCCCCCCACGGGTATGGTTGCTAACGGTACCTCCGAAAGCAACTGCCGATCGTTCACATACCCTCACCCCAACCGCTTACCACCCGTAGGCGCAACGCCTTTGGTGGACTGAGAACGGAACGCAGTACGACGTTTGCGTCCTCGCTTAGCGGAAGACGGGTTGTTACCTGGTTGCCTCCTAGTGTCAGGAACCCTAGGGATCTGAGCCGACTGTAAAAAAGCAGCCTTTTTTACAGGAGGAGGCTTGAACCCCGAAAACGTGGACCGACGTTTACCAGAGGTTGAGGGTCGAGTGTTCGGGACTGGTCGCGACAAATCCTTGTCTAGGACAATATTAAAATCGGGACCGAAAAGTAAATTTTCCCGTACCGAACGTGTACGAAAAAACGTCTTCGCAACGTTTGACGCACTCAAACCCGCCAGGTAATGGTCACGCCGTAACAAAAGACTGTTCGCAAACAATCGGCCAGATAACTGAGCGATATGCTTAGAGGCTTTTGACGCAGCCTCCAAACAGCCTTTCGCCATCGCGGGAAGGCTCTCGACAGCCTTATCCAAGCCAAATAGGAACGTACCTAAATGGTTATTAACCTGGAACATCGACTTAGCCAGCCGTTCGAACGATTCCAGATCCGCGATTGGCAATGACACATGCGGCGATGGGGAACAAGCGGCTCGGACACTAGCGGGAACGACCGCCGGATGTTCGAGAAAATCCGCCCCCAACGTCTCATAGGAGTCGGCACGAAAAATGCGCGCTCCCGTTAGGATTTTCCCCGTAGGCAGTGCCGTTGGGTACTCATCAACACCCACTCCCAGGATACGATCACTGCCAGTGATCAACACATCAATGTCACAAAGTGAACTGTGCGCCTCCTGTGCAAGTGGTAAACCCGACTCCTCACGAGGAGTGACCAAATTCAAAGAACGGTTCCCGAAGGAGACACCCTTGAATGTAGGCTGGGCCTCAACCTGAGGTATAGCGTCCCCGCATACCTGTCGGACCTGGTCCCTGACAAAAGCCAGAACCGCCGGATAATCGCACTCCTCCTCTACCTCCGAACCGAAGTGAGAGAGAGCTGGGTCAGCGACAGAATCCGGTCCAACCGACGCTTCCTCTGAAGCCAGGTCACTGTCCACTGGATCCCGAAGATCGATATGGACTCCTCCCCCTAATCGAGACGCCCCTGGGGCAGCGTCTCCCGAGACGGAAACAATAGGAACCGAACGACAATCCCTAACTGCATCGTCAAACTGCTGTCGAGACGCAGTTTCTGCTGGTTTTGGCGGAAAACCAGGGGGGGGGGGGGGGGAAATGGGAGCCGCACCCGACGGTCCCGTCTGCGAAAGCAATGATCCCAACTGAGGCGAAGCGTTCAAAAATTCCACAAAACTCCGAAACAACGTTTCCTGAAAGCCTAACGGTCGTTCCTGCGCCAAGTGCGGAACGGTCGGAGTTTGCGGCCACAGAGTACCCCCAGCCGAGGGGTATCTGCGCGAACCTCGTCCTCTATCGAGTAAAGTCGAAGAGGTAGGGACCAAAGACGGTGCAAACTGTGAGGAGATGTCCGTTGCTACCGAAGTCACCGGACCCTTGGGGTAAACATATGCAAACGGAGGACCCAAACGGGATGAGTCCTCCACCCAACGGTAAACATCGGTCGGGATGCCATCAGAGACGGATCCCGGCATCGGAACAACTGGCTCAGTTCGAAGCAAACTGGCAGAACTCTCCTCGGGCCTTGAGAATGATGAGGTGCCGAAGCGACTGTCAGCAATCGAAGGCAAAGTCGGGGCCACCTGCTCTGCGGACGAAGCAGTGGACCTATGCACAACGGAGTGCATGTGCTCGGTAACCGATGAAGTCGTCAAAACCGGTGCCGCGACGACTCCACCCTGCCCCCCTTCTGTTTGTAAAGGTAACCGTAACGACGATGGCGACGCCCGCGACGAAGCCAAACAAACAGAAGAAGGCGCCGTCACTAACGAAGACGGCTCACGTACCACGGTCACAATAGGAGCCCGGGGGGGCGCTCCCGAAGTATCTGTAACTGTACTCGTAACACGGACCGAAGAAGAAACACCCTTGTGTTTCCCCCCTTTCCGGACACTTTTCGAAGTGTCTACAGACTTATGGGACCTACCCACTAAGTCCGACTTGCCGACTACTGCCGAAGCAGACGACAAGATTTTGCTGGTACCCGAAACCTGAGTCTGCGAACCGAACCGAACCCACTGGTCAGGAGACCACGTGGCGCAGATCTCACACTGACGGTCTTGAGAACAAGACCGACAGTCCGGACACAACACGTGTGTGTCTTTACGTCGTAAAGGAAATGGACAACCATCTCGCGCACAAACTTTCCGTGCGCTAGCTGTCAACGAACTCGCGTCGGACATGGTAAATTCAACACAGAATTCCCAACTACCAACCGTATGTCAAGTTCAACCAAAAAAACAAACACAAAATTACAAGTAAAGAAAACTTTTTGCCAAAGCTTAACAGGTGCAGAATTGAGAATGAAGTTACAGGTAGCCCGTGCAAGGATAGCATTGCGCATATCCGGCAAGGGAGAGAATTCTGCAGTGTGTAGGTATGACTCAGGTTGAATAGCATATTTGTTGTGCTAGCACAGTAAGTTGAATAAGACTAATGCTGAATGGTGCTTACGTTTTTGCATTCATATATCCATGAACCAAAACAATTAAATAATACAACTTACTGGACTTTTTATAATAAAGTAAATTAATCGAAAATACTTCAGCACAGTACTCCATATGCACTGATGAAAAAAATCATCGCGAATAAATGACACTCAGTGGGTCAAAGAAATGTAGACATTACAGGAAAGTTCCCATAATTTTTTTTATAAAGCATTGTTTTCTTTAAGTTTCATTCACATTCCTGAGATTTAATATGAATAACACAAATTGGGCAATTCCTTCCAATATAACAAAATCTGTGGTCAAAATGCATTTACCAAATGACATCATTCAAATAATATGAAGCAATGTTTGTATTCTACTCCATATTATGTCAATGACATTTACACAAACAATACAAAAATAAGAGATATGTTTCGTTAAATTATACACAAATATACTCAACAACGAAAGTTTAGCAAATACCTTTTATGACGTCTAAATTTGCCATGGTTGAATAAACTTAAAAGAAAACCAGGTCCACCTGTTGTGTTAAGGCAAAGGTTGATGAATTTATATTGTTTGTAAATGGTGAACATTTGAGATGTGAATACTAATTAATAAAAATAGGTTAATTTATAAATGTTATGCCATTTCTTTTAACATTAGCTAAACTTTCGTTGTTGAGTATATTTTATTACAAGATTTCATCACAATTATTTGTTGGTTCATGCAAGTATGAAGTGTGCACATAATTTTGTTTAGATCATACTTCCATGAACCAAAACATAATTGCGGTCAATTCATACTTCCATGAAACAAAATATAATTGCAGTCAATTCTTAAATAAACATTTTATGTTAAAACAAATATTATGTTATATATATGGGCTGCCAAAAGTAATAAACTGCCTACATCTGATACTTTGTTTTTTTCTATTTGGTGTACCTCAATATACAAGATTAAAAATATTGTGCCCCGGAAATTGGATGGGATATACATGACATGAGTGTTAGTAGTGGTGTTTATTGTCTTCAGTTGTTTGTTAGATTTTAGAAATATAACCACATATACTAATGAATGATATACTCAGTCATCTTATAGCGCTACGATATAAACCACTGTAGGCTATGACATCACTGTGACAAATGTCATAGCCCTGTCGGTTTTTTATGATACCTTACTTAATATTTTTATGTTCCTAACATTTCATAATTTATAGTATATTCACAAAGTTCAACCGTAATGGATTTACCTCATAGCAGGATCCACATAAAATCGCCAATCATCTTCTACAAACCAGATTACAAGGGCACTTATGATCACAATTACTGACCCCAGTGCATCTCCAAGAACATGTAAAAATACGCCTTTCATGTTTAGATGGCCACTTGATGCTGAAATATATAATCATCATAAAGAACTTCCATATTATAGACCAGCAAGTGTAAATAATTGGGAGAAGCTTTTAAAAAAAAAAAAAAAAAAAAATTCAATTTAGGCTTAAACTAGTGTAATACTGATCTGTAGATATTTGTCAAACATGTTAAAACCTTTATATAATTTAACCAAAATTTATTAATGTTAGTTTTAATTTGTTGGCATGGGATCTCACACACCACAGTGCATACATGGTACATGCTCTTGAGACAGACAAAATGGGTTTTAAACTAAATCAATCTGATGTTAGCTGCACAAGTATATGTACCTTTGTGTGAGCCAGATGAGGCTATGTATTGGCATGCTTTGACAGTCACAAAGTTAATATTAGTGGTCATTTTGTCCGACACTAGGTATAGTCGCTAGAATGTGATTGCGTTTACTATAAATAGACCCGAATCAGTCTACAAGTGTCGAACTCCGCAGAAAATATGTAATCGGCCGACTTATTTCCATTGGCTGGGAACAGCAGTGAGACAGATTTTCATGACACGCATCTACTGGGTCTTTTTTAAACATATTTTGTTTTCATCAGTGTCATTAAATTGCATCAGTATATAATATAATATTCTAAAAAACTCCTCATAAAAGTTCTGTGACTTGCTGAAAACACTGCATATCATGACGTCAGTAAATTGTAAATATGTTGGTGGCGTGTTAACGTAGGTAGCATTTTGTAAAGAAAGTTGACAGTGGTCATGAAGAAAATAGCTGGACACGTTAAACAATTGAGGAAAAGCTGGTTAAAACATTACCATCAAGCACATATTATGACGTACATCTAGGTCAGGGATTTCCCACTGCACATAATTTTCCAAAACATTGATCATTTTAGCAAACACACGTTTGTTTGGATTTTCTGACGAGCGATTACAGCATTTGCACGAACGATCTGTCATTTATGTTGATATTGGTTTTGTAAAACCGGCAGATGAACGACAAAATTGTACATGCCAAATTTTATGCCCTGCACGTATATGTATATATGCATATCGATCTATCCAAACATACATGTACAAATACACATATACTAAACAGTCTGTGATTTTAAGGAGTCCAGGAGCCCGAAGCTTGCACAAGTCATATAAAACTCGTTAGCTTGGCTGCATAGCTCATAAAAGTTATTTGTACAAATTACATTGATTCTTCGAAATGACACAGTCGACATATATCTCAAAACCAGTCTTGAATAGCAATCTTTTTCATGGTTTCATGCAAAACATTTAGTGTATTTTCTGGTCATATGTATGGCTTGCTGGGTTGGTGGCGGGCTCTCAAGATTTGCGAACAAAGAGTCCTTACGACACTTAAATTTTTTAAACCAAAATCGCACACTGCTAAACCATACACTTAGGAAACAACTTTCAGTCAAAAAGGAAACATCTGCGGGCATCAAATAGACAATAACACCTGCAAATTGAAAAACTTGATATGGTCAAGTCCATTGTAAACTGAATCATTTTTCTACAGTACTAACTGTATATTTGGTATTTCTTGAAAAAAATAATTGGCTACCATCTAACTGTAGACCCTTGAACCGTCTACTTTGTTTGTTCCAATTGCTAATGACGTCACTTTCTAATGACATTATTAGCTTTCCGGGTGTTATTTTCATTTGATTCCGGAAAAAGAATGTAATTAATCAATCACAATACAGAACACACTTGCCATTAGTTTAAAATTTTTAATAATAAATAGAGAATACATGTAACTGGTTACTGTCTTAAGATATCGGCTTTATCCTGCGAAGGTTAGAATGGCGAATACAGCGAGGCTCTGCCGAGCTGCATTCGTCATTCGACCTGAGCAGGATAAAGCCGATATCTTAAGACAGTAACCAGTTATTTATGTCATCCTGCAATTCTACAGGAATAGTCGGAAAATCATTATTTATTCCATTTTTGTGTAAGCAAATTAAGTATCATCAACCTAGCAAGGCTTTTGCCGTATGACGTCATACAAGATACATGATGTCATTCTTTGTAAGACGCTAGTTACATTCTGTCACATTCAAAAAGCGTTTCTAAACTCCAATTCATAAACATATATATAAGTTTTGTATTGTTGTCACAAGACTTAAATTTATTTTCATTTACTGTACTAAAACAAATGATTTAAAGAGTATGTTTATTGAAAATCTAGTCTGAAATACTTGAGTTGAGTCAGACTTATGTCATGTGACCTATATTTTTGGTCAGTGACCAAACATATAGACGTTTATCTAGTCATTATATCATGCCAATGAATACAGTGATTGTGGGATAAAATCATATATTCAGTAGGGATATTTTGTCCTCCTCTGCAACCACACTACATCCTTTTTAAGTACTTCTTTATAAAACCCAGGGTTCTCACGGACCCGGAGTCCCGGGTCCCTGATGCAGCGATGAAGGATGGGACGCACCATATTACATACACGTGCGTCCCTGTGGAAGCAGTATATTTTTATTTTTATTTAACTTCAATACGATTTTTTTTTAAACATCTGAATTTACTGTAAAGTAAATCGGCAACATTAATAAAAATTCTTGGAAATTAGTGTTAATTGGTACAATCGGTTGTATATAAGTGAGAAACAATATGTATTCCTCATCAATGCACCCACTTCGTGGAAATGAACTCAATCACGTGACCCAGATTTACAACATTAACCAGTACAACAAAACATGACTAATAAAAAGTAAAACTTGTTGTTGCTAGTAATCAAACATTTAATATAAAAAATGCAACTTGTCTTAAACAGTATTTCATTTTATTTAATCACGTTTTCTAGCTTTACGACAAGCAGCTGGCAGTACACTACTGAATAGTAGACTGGCCACGTGGACATGCAAACAGCGCTTATCTTTCGCAATTTTTTTTCGCCAAGCCAAAAATTCTTTCACAATATTTTATTTTTCGCAATTGGCAAAATGTTAATAATAGTCACCAATTATGTTTTGTTATATCGATCTGGTTGAAGATACTTGTTGCTATAATTACAAACAAAAGTTTAATACAACACATTTTAGTGTGTGGATTGAATTAGTAACCTTGATAGAATGATGAAATTGTATTTTAGCTTTTTTTTTTTTTTTAAGATGTTGGTAAGGTGGTAGTGAAAATATTTTGGATGTGGGGCATTCTATATATAATATATAAATACATATGTATTTGAGTTCTTTTGTGTCATTATTAGTTGAATATATATGAGTTACCTAGTATTTGTTTTATATTGATCATACATTTTAATTAAAAAAAATATTCATGTTCATGTACTTTTTATTACGACATGGGCTAAAACCATTTAAATGTCAATGTTTCTGTGTTGTCAGTTGTTATACAATTCACTTGATATTTTATTGGATATATCAATTCATCTTCAAATGTGGACTCTCCTACATTCCTAATGGACTCTCAAAATATAAGGTCGTGAGTCAATGGACTCTCAATATTTTTGGATGAACGAGAACCTTGGTGACCAATGTTTTGTAATTACAAATTTATAAAATATGGATTTTTTCATATTCAACTCTTCCAATATAATAATAAATATTTCTAATTGCATCTATGTTCAATTTGGCCTTTCTATTTTCATCATGTATATATATAGTATTTTATATTAATAATAATTAATCAGTTTAGATATTTTTTCCCTACATGATGCAAATGAAAACTGTTTATATGGGTTTTTTTTATGGAAGTAAAAAAGCATTAAAAAGAAAAAAGTTGAGTAAATAAATAACAGATCTGCGATAACTATAAGAAAAAAACTAATGAATATTACTTTTGTAAATACCATATGATCGGGATTATGCGGATATATTTTTTTTTTAAATACACACGAAACATTACCATGCAAACCAAGTTAGGATTTTTGGGAGGGGTTTTGACAGGATTTTGGCCTGAAAAATAAAACTTAGCAGAAACCACATATAAGCATTGTGGGTGTGAGATACCGGCCAATATTGAAAACAAAGTATTAACTTGTTAAATGTACCTAATTTGGGGGATTCTATCTCTATAGAAATATCATCGTCATGGGCTGTGTCAATGGTTAAAATGTTATCGGCCTGTCTGACATCACCGACATGGTCCATAACAAGAGACACTTGCTCATCTTTTCCCTTGATTTCGTCAGCTCCATTGTGGACAGCATCATGACTGTGTTTCTTGCCCCCATGGGAATGGTCATTTCCTGCACCATGAGAATGACCTGCAAATGTTCAACAAAAAATTAAAATAAAATAATAAAAAATATTAATGAACACATGAACAAAGGCCCACTTATATCAGTTTTGTAAACTGTTACAAATGACATCTCAGGATGAGGCAACTATATCCATGTAGATGTAGGTTGATGAAGAAAATATTCTAGAGGGGTGCCGAAACGGGGGGGAAAATTCTTGCATGTTGTATAGAGAATTCGGAAGAAAATCACTATTGTTATTCAATATGGAACCAGAGGCGTTGGAACTGGGGCATCAGGAGCGGGAGTCACCACACCAATATTTCAGCAATTTTGTTTGTTGGTTTTTATTTTTAGGCTGTTACTTGTAGGTTTTTTTAAGTCTTAATTTACCTTAAAACAAATCAAATTCCTACTATCGCTAACTGGGGAAGTTTAGTGGACATCGCATTTGCTAGCTGCAAATGCAAGTATAATACAAGTTTGCAATTTATAAGGAATCGTGACTGACAACTTTTGGAAAATTCTAGGTGTGCTAGGTGTCACGTGAACAATACATGCTGGTACATATTTTATATAACTTTACACCATATTAATGTTTTGTGCATATCTTGTTTTTTGTATTTCATTATATTACATGTAATTATATATATAATATATAATTATAAAAATAAAATTATAAATTATAAAACAATGTCGAAACTTGTAAACAATAGTTTTGGTTCACTGCCACTGGCCTATATATCCAGGTTGATCCGACCTTGTTTGAATATGTAATTTTTGCACATGGCACGCTAGTTAGGTTACAGAGAAACACGTGTAATCGAGTGAGTACTAAAGTACTAACCAAAATTATACCCAAGTGATTTTTCAATCTTATATATTAGTTATGAAAATCCCTGGAATAAAAACCATAAAAATGTGTCAGTATTATCATGACCTGTTATGGTATTCAAACAACCGGTAGAAAAAATGACAATAAACGACCTGTTACAGATAGAAATATGAGATGTATTTACAATTTTACTGCAAAACATATGTAATTTGGAACAGACTATAATACACTGGACATGTTCAACACAGGTTCTATCATTTACAGAATCAAAATACATAACTACTGTGAATTTTGACAGCTGCATTTAGGAAAACTGGTCGCGTCTCGACTGTAGTCGAGAATGGGTTTTTACATTAGTTTTGCACATCTCAACTACATGTAGTTGAGTGCATAGTGAACACGGTTCTTGGCCAAAAACAAACACAGAGCATTAAGCAGGTCAGTGTTTGTACAAACTGTTCAAAATGTCCAGTCTGAACTGAATGAAGAAACTATGTAAACTTAGTTCTAGCTGCAGAATGCTGCTTATACATTACTTGTTACTTTAAGAACAAGGAATTTTTCTAAAATAAAATAAAACTGAACCAACAATAGAAACACTACAAACCATGGCTATGTCCATGATCATGGAATAGGACCAAGCCGATTAGATTGACCAGCAGACCAGCGGCTCCCACGATCAGCAACAGTTTGGGATTATCAATTTTCTCAAGTTCAACCAGCCTCTTCAGAGATTCCACCAAAATGGAAAAGCAAAGAGCCAATAGGAACACGGCATTCACCAAGGCACCTAGCACCTCTGCTCGTATCCATCCAAATGTGTTGCGTTTGCTTGGCCATTTTGCTATCTGCACAAAAAAAAAAAAATTAATAATAATAATAAATAGTCTTTATCATTCATGTTTTTTAATATGTAAAATATCAACATCGTCTATGGTAATCAGTATTTGTCTCGGCAGAGCCTCGGCAAATACTGATTAACTAGACATGGTTGATATTTTATATATATTAAAAAACATGAGTAGTGAATTCTTATTTATCCTATAACATTTCTAAAATAACATTTTAATTTTATATTTAGTAAATAAGTTTTCAAGTCATCTCATCAGTAATATGACGTCATCCCGATTGGTACAAATGTTACACTCAAGGAGGTATACAAGTCAAGTTGGCTGTAAACAAATGACTCATCGACAGCAAAACATTATTAACCAAGTATGTATGATCCTATATTGGGCTATAACTTCCCTGTAATATCCATGTAAATATCAAATGGCGTGGATATTATGGATAACTTATAGGATAATTTTTCTTTATCATACATATTATTCTGCTATTTTGCATGTTTTCACAGTAACGATCGCTTCCGATACTGTGTCGGTAAAATCACGGAACAGACAGTTTGTTTCCCATGTTTATTATATGAGTACAACTATTAAACAAAAATAATATAAACGGTTTCCGATGGGTTCCTATGATCACAAGGCATGGAACTGAAAAAGTGTTTCCCATGATGTCTGAAATCCTAGTCTGTTTTCATTGGTGGAAAATTATAATAGATGGGTGACACCTGTCAATATACTCACATAAAAACAACAACTAAACCACAACATTATCCCTAAAATTATATACTTTTTCTTAATATTCCATCCATGTGTGTATGTGTGTATAAATGGTCATATCATGGAATGTTTATGAATTTAATAAAAAATGATATCCAGATAAAACAAGTGTACATAGCATTTTATTTATTACCCACCTTCAAATAATGTAAAATCTTGCAATTACTTCCAACATAACTCAACGGCATGGGAATGCACAGACTAAGACCTGGGACGATGATGTTAAATTGCAATTGATACGACTGTGCGGA
Organism: Gigantopelta aegis; assembly: GCF_016097555.1. Lineage (NCBI taxonomy): Eukaryota > Metazoa > Mollusca > Gastropoda > Neomphalida > Peltospiridae > Gigantopelta > Gigantopelta aegis. Next base: position 56,867,932 of record NC_054707.1, on the reverse strand, counting down.
CATACATACATTTACCAGGTGGGTATTATAATAAAATAGCCAATACAATATTTCAATAATTCCTAACAAAATACATACGGAAAATACTTATTCTACAACAGTAGATACATGCTTTTTTTTGGGAGGGGGGGGGGGTATTTTTTTTTATCCAACTCCGCCCTTTCCTTTCTCTCCTTTGAATTCCATCTATTTCTTGCCAATCTGGCATCTTTCTATTTGAAATCTTTCAACTTTGTTTGCCAACTTTCCCATGGACATGAAAGCAGGTCCCTGAATTTCAAGGAAATGATCAGTTCTAGTATCGTGTAACATAATCCTCTATTACCATATTTACAAAAACAAAACCAGTTTCCGGAGGTTTTGATTTATCACAAAGCTAGGAACCAAATAAGCGTTTCCCATAACATTTTAAATCCATGCAGGTCTGTGAAAGCACACATTGGGCGCCGATTTAGAGGGATGAAAAAGAACATTGAAGACTGGGTTAATATCTGTACAAAGTTTGACTAATGAACAATTAATTGTAACTGATCAGAAAACCACCACATCCTTGTTCTACAGTGGTCACTCACCCTGACACAGGAAAATCCAACAATCAGTGCTACAACATCCGACAGCATGTGAAATGAATCGGCAATCAGTGCCACAGAGTTGGTAATATATCCTACTATAATCTCGACCAGAAAGAAACTGGCTGTCAGTCCCAGCATTGTGATAAGACGACATGTTTTCGTCAAAGCCATTGTGGTTCAATGTGTATTACAATCTGGAAAAAAAAAAAAAAACAAGTATAAAAATATATACAAAGTTACAAAGATCACATTCATGTATGTAAATTATTCAGGGCCGTACCCTTTGGGGGGCAGCAGTTGTCCCCCTAAGAATCTCACTTTTTCCCCTTTTAACTCAAGAAAATAGCATACACATCTCAGGGTTTAATTTGTATAGTGTTTCATTGTTTATAAAAAGTAGTAGTGCCCCCCCCCCCCCCCCCAGGATTTTGATCAGGGTATGGCCGTTATTTATTTTCATAATATATTTATGACAATGGATTAACAACATTTTAGAATGTAAGTTAAAATGTATGCGGTATATTTGCTTTTGTTTAATCACATGTTGTCGAGAATCAAGTACTTCATTCTCGACATGTGATTAAACAAAAGCATATATACAACATACATTTCAATCAATTGTTTTATTCAATTACTGTAAATGATAAAATTATTTTAAATATTAGCAAACAAATAAGTGACATATTAGAGACAGAACTTTAGTGAGGTCATCATATCAGAAGAAAAAAAAACATATATAAGCTTAAGTGTATAAACAAATGAAATAATGTTTTTGCCAAATCTTGACATTATGCAGCTCACAGAAATCTTGAATTTATTAGAAAATCGCAGTAAAGTGCATGCTAACTATTATTGTTTGCTATCCTTTTGGTTTAATCAATGGCATATAACCATTGTTGTGTCTTCAATTAACTAGAATCAGAAATAGCCCAATGGACCCACCGACAGGGACTGATCCTAGACTGACCGTGCATCAAGCGAGCACTTTTACCACTGAGTTAAGTCTTGCCCTTGAAGTACCAGACAACTGCAAAGACTGGTAATATAAGTTACCAAATACACACCTTTCAAACAGAAATCACACGTGACGACAACTGAAAGAATGGACCAATTAACTAAGTAAAGTCATGTCGGTTTCTGAACTATATCACTGTTGTACGTTATATCAATGGAGAGTCATTTAGTTTTGTAGCCACTATGCAAGTCTGTTTCATTATTCCACAAAAATTAACATACCGGTATTCTTGTTTCAAGGGATTTTTTTACATGCACTTTCACACATCCAGGAAAGCACATACCATGCCCTTTGACCAGTTGTGGTACACTGGTTGGAACAAGAAAAAAAAAAATCAGTTAAATGGAACCAAGGTGGTTCGATCCTGCGACACAAGCACCTCAAGTGAGCACACAATCGACTGAGCTAAATCCCGCTCCCTCAATGGGATGAAGAAAAATGGCTGCACTTGTTATACATATACATATACTGTTTTATTAATTAAAACATACTATTAATATACTTGTTGATATTAAGCAATTGAGTAAATATTGTTGAATATATGCATATCAGTCCAAAACCCTTGCCTGATTATCCCTTTAAGCAAGAGATGATTGTGTGTAATGCACTTTGCAAAGGGAAATGTTTATTTAGGAGCACAGAATCCTCTGGTCCAAATGCCTGCATATATGTACATAATATATACTGTAAATTGTTATATGCCTCAAAGTACCAGGCAATAATATATGTGTGTGGTACCTGTAAGGTAGCCTCAGCTACAGCTACATGTAGCATAAATGTTTGACATATACATGCATGTACCTGATATATATTTTTCATGTATATAACATCCTTTTTCATTTGTTTGGGTCATAATTCTCCCCCACCCTCAGACATTTTATATGATTCAGAGTTTCCCTTTGGTGACAGCTTTTGTCACTCATCTCTGCTATGTGTCAGTAGACTGACTGACAGATTTGGATACAGCTACATCATGTGGGTCAAATGCATGCACATGTGTACATACATGTACATTACAGGCTTTCTGGCAAAAAATAATTTAAGAGTACCAGTACGGTACGCAATAAAAACAAAACAGATCAAGTTTGAAATGCTTTCAAATAAGTCACTGCATTTCATGCCCTTTGGCAAATTTTAAACAGCAATTATCTTATTAAAAAAGTAAATACAGCTATTAATTTCCAAGATTTTTACTGTACATGATTTACCCTCAGTACCCTTTGGCAGGAACCCTGCATCAGGGCTCAAAATAGTGAATGCGTAAAGCGAAAATCTGTTTACAACTTTCTTAGAGGCTTTAATCCTAAAAGTAAAACCTCCTCTCATCCCATTTTCAGCAGGCTGTTTTCTTAGCAAGACAGATATATTTCTGCCTACTAAATGTATTTTACTTCCTATTTTAAGTCTAGCCTAGAACACCAGGGGTCAAATTTTAATTCCGTGGGGGGCACAGCAAATGTTACCTTCAGTTTAATAATAGAAATAATGACACCAAGGCAGGGTTCGAACTTAACAATTGTCACCATTAAGATATAAACTGCCATAGGTAGAGAGCATCAGCTACGGCACCTTTGTGTCGTCGGTAAAGCACCTCAACAACGGAAAAAAAAATACACCTGGTGTACATTATCTGCTAATATTTAACATAAATTTGCACATTTGAAATATGTCTACATACAGCAAAATAACCTTTCAGTCATGTTGATTTATGTAAATGTCACTTTTTTTTAAATTGCCACAGGCAGGCTAAAAACTGCCAATTGGTGGGTCGTTTCACCTATAGCAATTCTTTTAAAAATTGCCATAGAACACAAATTCTTAAGTTTGAGTCATGCCAAGGCAAATGTTTCCTTCAAAAGAAAGGCATGAAGGCAATTTACAACTTCCAAATTATATCAGCTATTGAATCCGGCCGATTCATCATGCTGTATTTATTTGCATATTTGCCTCCATTGGTGATAATAAATGAAATATTAAAAAAACCCACCCCACTAATTCTTGTGTTTATGGTGTTTAAATTTGAAAAATCCAAAGTGGCCGACTTCCTGAATGAAAACTGCTAACTTCTGTAAATGTTTACAACGAACTACTGCTATAACGAACTGCTAATCCTGGTCCCATGCAGTTTGTTATAAGAGTACTTACATAATATATATATATATATTAAAGAGATTACTACATTTGTGTCTGTTACTATATAGTCCGTCCCACAGCAAATGCCTTTTTTCATACTATGGAATTTACAAGTTATTTATGTCTGAGCTGATTGATTCGTAAATTGCACACAAAAATAGGTGTTTTTTATTTCCAAAACACTTTTAATTTTCTTCTTACGTCAAATCAAACAGGTTATTTACAACAACAAAAATTTATAGAATGATGGGACAGAATATAGTGTCACTGTTAGATGCATTTTATCTCATCCAACTCACCTTTGCTCATTAAATATGATTTAAAACAAATCTTTGTAAGATTATAAAAGGTATTCAACAGTCACTTATAATGTACCCCGGTATCAGGTCATTTCAGCCCCGGTGCATGTTCAGCCCCAGACGTTTCGGCCCCATATACAATATTTGAAGCATTATTGTTTGTAATTGCTAAATAATGTATGTAATTATGTAGTTGGCATATTTAATTACCTTTTAAAAACATGATTACTCTTAACATGCTAAATGGCCTCTTAATTCATTATCACACAATGGCTAAATTAATTGGGTTAAGTTATGTTTAATGTCAGTAATGTTAAGATAAATATGTTATGGAAAATAAAATAATAATTGGGATATATGCATGTTAATACCTACCAAAGAAACATTTTTGTTTATTTCTAATGTAATAATTAAAATGGCCTGCCAATATGAATTGTTTGCTTACAAAGATCTGTAATGTACATCTGTAAACTCTTTTTACACTTAAACACATGCAAGCGCACACACACACACCTTTGTCAGAAATCAATTGATAATTAATAGCACAAAGCATTGCACACAAAGTAATTAACAATATCTAAAATAAATAATGAAACAAACATTGATTAAATATGAAACAACTATGGTTATGGACCAAAAATTGACAGGGGCCAAAACGTCCAAGACCGAAATGGCTTGAAAGCTGTACCCCTACTACTATCTTAGTTCTACCACAGAAAGAATTCCATATTCCCCAAACACTTTAAGATATTACATTAACAATATTACGGCATACTATGGTCATATATATATGTGATATTCACACTGTAAACATTTATCACATGTGCTTAGATTTTTTTAGTTTTTTTCCCTGATTTACAGTATGCATATCAATTTAGAAATGCATACATGTATTATGTACCAATGTGATTGGTTTGATGGAATAAAGTTTAATTGAACTGAACAGGTGAATTGGACAAGACTGTTCTACTAAGGTTATAGGGGTTTGCTTGATTAGAACGTAAGCTCACTATGTAAGAACTGGGACTATGCAGGTGTGTAACAAATGGGAGACAACCAATAACACAGGTACACAGTGATCAGGTTACACCTCCCACTCTGTGTATCATTTCAGTGTGTAGGTTAATGCATATATATCCAATACTGTATAGCAACTTGTGTGTAGTTTTTATGCAGAGTTTGACAAATCCGTAAGCCCGACGTCCATGGCTAGTGGTTTTTAATTTCGAGCTAGTGAGAAACGCAAAAGATGCATGCATTGTTTACGGTTTCTGTCGCAGAAAATAAGTCTAATGACATGTGTGTTTTGATTGGTTTTTATTACCGTTTTTGTTCATCAATTACCGGTAACAACGGATTACACATCGCCGTTATATTCTTTTGACATCAGTCTGACACGAGATGATGCCCTGTATTTGAGCACTTCTACCTAAACTAATCTGTTTACTTATTAAATTGACACCTATGCTCCAGCGGCGGATCAGAGTAATTTAACATAACACTGAATTCAATGCTTAAAACTAAAACTATAAAAAGTTGCTACAAAATCCACCCAGTTAACTTCACTCGGAGACCGGCCTCAGTGGCGCAGTGGTTAAGCCATCGGACTACAGGCTGGTAGGTACAGGGTTCGCAGCCTGGTACCGGCTCCAACCTAGAGCGAGTTCTTAAGCTTAAACTTAAGGGCTCAATGGGTAATTGTAAGGCCACTACACCCCTTCTCTCTCACTAACTACTAACAAACTAACAACTTGGTCAACTAATCCACTGTCCTGGACAGGCAGCCCAGATAGCTGAGGTGTGTGCCCAGGACAGCATGTTTGAACCGTAATTGGATGTAAGCACGAAAATAAGTTGAAATCAATACAAAAAAACCTTCACTCGGAACCATGGCAGACACACCTTGTGTGGTTTGTCGCCGACCAGTAACAAGACGACATGCAAATAGTTGACTGATGGTGACATAAATAAGAAGCATGTACATACAAAATACACATTTAAGAGAAATATCAAAGTATATCTGCATATCCATACATCTCCATACAAGTTTACCGTTATTTTTTTACATACGAGTTCGTATTCCAATACGAGTTTTCAGTTCATACGAATTAGTTTGCATCTAGGAGTTCACTGCATCCCCAATAAAATGACACCAAAGTTGTAGACATCCATTTTTAATTTCATTACCATTATTTATGGACGAAGTAGGGCGATCTCGCCTGGCGAGATCGCCGTAAATTCCATATCTGCTAGGCGAAATCGCTGTACTATATATATCTAACTAAAGAGGAATTTTATTATTTAAAATGTTTATATTACTATCATTTACTGCATGAAATGATACGAACAATGTGTGATGTGTCCTTTTTTTCTGTCTTTGCCTGTTAAAGTGTTAGCTAGTGTTTGTATTCTGCCGATCGAAATCGCTGTATATCGCCGTAAGGCCCCTGCTGGTTAAAGCTGGTCGAAATCGCCGTAGTTTTGTCCGGACTTAGGCTACTTTGGGGTGTATATACATATAGTGTATGTAAATTGAAGGGACTGTCGCTATTTCTGCTTAATAAATGTTCTAAACAATTAAGCTTGACGTAGGGAACTATGATGTAGGCCTATGTGATATGTCTATTAATAATAAAGTAAGTGTACAATGAAATGGTACACAAAACGTCGGCGATCTCGCCCAACCTTGCTGATATGGAGTAAACTGAACAAAAGCAATGACAGAAAAAACAAAAGCTTGGGAATAAAGAACAGTATCAAACCCAAAACATTAATTAAATATTATTATAATAACCAATTTATTGTAATAAACAGTGACATTCCCATCTGCTTATATGTATATAGAGTACGGAGATTTCGCCCAGCAGTATATGGAATTTACGGCTATTTCACCCGGCTAGATCACCCGGGCGAGATCGACCGGTGGCGAAATCACCGGACTCCTTATGGACAGTAAAGTTTGGGACAAGTTGTGCGAACACTGGGGCGAGTTGGTTTTGGGGAGAGTTGACCAGCATTCAGATTTGGCACTTGTGACTTAGGCCTACCCACTCACACACCGCTTGTTTGTTTATTTTTAAGCAGTCCGATTATAATTATTTAGTGTTTTTAGTTTTTTAATTTAGAAACATGATGGTCATCGTTTTAGTCTATTCACCACATCTCTACAGTAACAGTGTAGCATGTAGGCCTAAGTTACACACGTTTTACAACCGTCCCTGACGCTGTAGGCTATACATAATACAATACATCCAATATGATATCCTATTTGAAACTCGGCACTTACCTTCTAGGCTGAAAAAAAGACGTCTAATCTATTTTCCTGAATAACGTAAAATGACCATCTGAAAACTGGATTAACGAAAAAAATATAAAGTCGTTTTCTTTTGCACACAACACAAGATTATTCACGCGACACCAAAATGTCTACAAAAGTCACCATAACAAAACTGTCTCAGTGTCTGCACCCGGCACACCAAAAAATTAAGGTCTGTGTGCAAAGTTGAATTAAAAACATCAATATCCGGAATGTTCATTATGCTGTGATTTGTGATGAATCCCCGATCATAATTAGTTAATACACGCACAAAAACATTTACCAGAAAAACGTTAAACAGAATTATCAAAAGGAAGTTTGGAAACAGGTCTCTCCGAACGATTGGCCTAGTAGTAGTAGTAATAGTACCAAACGTCAATTGTCAGGGGAACTAACTCCAATTGTAGGTCTCCCACCTATTAATTTAACACGTTTGCACCCGCACTGTGCCTGTCGGTGTGTTTTATTTCTCCTTTATGCGTGACTGCGTGGGTCGTTTTGCTCTCATTCTTGTTCTTGTTTATTTTGCTGTGATAGACGGTGTGAACTAGTATACTTGTTTAGGCTAATAGCCCTCCAACCACAGTTGGACATAAATCAAGGCGCGTGTGCAGTGATTTATGGGGGGGGGGGGGGGGGGGGGGGTCAACACTAAGACGGCGCCGGGCGAATCCCGACACCGCGTGCACAACAGGTGCGAAGCCACGTGGTAGTGGAGGGGGCTTCTTTCAAATATTCAGGCAGCGGGAACTCTTAATGAAATAAAGAAAGTTAGCATTTACCAGCATTTGTGATTATAAATGTTAAGCTTACGTGGCTAGGCCTACTTGCTCGAGATGTCCCTATAGGCCCTACAATATATATATATATATATATATATATATATATATATATATATATATATATATATATATATAATATATATATATATATATATATATATATATATATATATATATATATATATATATATATATATGTGAACTGGCCAGACTAGCTAGATAGAACACTCGAGCTAAATTTTTAGTCCTAGGCCTATAGACCTATAGACGAGTACAAATATTTTTTAAACTTGAAAAAAAAAAAATTGCAACGGATTTCGGTTTGTTGAGGTATACCAGGGCCGTACCCTGATCAAAATCCGGGGGAGGGGGGGGGGGGGGGCACTACTTTTTATTAACAAATGAAACACTATAAAAATTAAACCCCGAGATGTGTATGCTATTTTCTGGAGTAAAAAAAAAAAGGTGAGATTCTCAGGGGGGCAAGTGTCCCCCGGAGGGTACGGCCCTATATGCTGATGAAGATGGTAAAAAAAAATAAAAATAATAATAGAAATCAACCAATCGGAAATCAACTTTCTAGAGGTTATAACTAAAAAACCAGATCGCGATATCCCAAATTCAAGTTTATTATTTGTGTAGATAATTTCATTGGTTATGATTCCAAATGATCAAAATTTAATGTTGTTTTTGTTTCCAGAAAACTGGATAATAAATATAATACCCAACTCGCTACTCGGCAATACCGTTTATCGTGCATTCGTGAATTGATACAATATTGTCCTTCCCAATTTTCTCATTATGCATATCGTCAGTGAAATAACCATATGTCCGATGCCATATAACCGTACATAAAAGATGTGTACATTTATTTGTAATAATAATTACATCAAAGTATAAGGAAGATTCGTCATTATCCCCCCCCCCCCCCCCCCCCCCATTTATTACTGCACCAAAGGCTCGGGAGGACGACGACATACAATTCTCTCGTGCAAGATACTTCACGAGCTACTCGGCAGTACCGTTTATCTTGCACGAGTGAATTGGTATTGTCCTTCCCTCGCCTTTACATTTAGAAATTTTAAAGTGCAAAAGTCACATTTCAAGTAAAAAAATAAGGTAATATTAATTCTTCGTAAATGCATTTCTTAGCAATTACGATGAACACAAGACTATTGAGTTGTCTAACGTTGTATATGAAACAATGTTTTAATGTACAGTAATACGAAGTAATATCACTGTACTACATTGTATATTTAAACTGTTACTAAGTTATTAAGATTTGTTTTCATTATATAAAGCGTTGTAATTAAGCCCATGTGTTGTTTTAGTTTGTCATTCGTGTATCCAAAATTAATGTTTGCCAAACTAAACAAAACTTTATTCAACTCAGATCACCAAACGGTGATGCAAATCAAATCATTTATTTATATATGAATCATATAAACATGGCATGGTATACATTGGACAACATACATAATTAGAATATAAAATGGTAAGATCAGACACATCAGATGCACTGAGGTGGTTTACAAACTTTATTATACAGACAGCTGCAGTAAACGATTGACAAAAATATAAACTATTATAATATACACATAATACACAATAGGTATAATGTAACATTTTTATAAGCAGGAGTATATTTTAGATGTTAACCATTACGTACTGTTTATAATAATACTGTATAGATATTTTTGAAAACAAGAGTTAATCACATTTAGAAACATACATAATTTCTTTGTCGTTGGTAGCTTTTTCGAATTAAATAATTGACAGAATTTGTAAGTATTGGGTCTGTCATAATATATATATATATATATATATATATATATATATATATATATGAATCTCTCATTTGCGAAATATATACATTGAAATAAATAATGATATTCATCACCTAAAGCGGTGTTACAGAGAGGACATTTTTGTTCTTGTCTGTCGATGTTTTGCCATCGGCCAGTTTCAATTGGTAGATAGTGATTACAAGTCCTGAATCGGCAATATATTGTTCGCAGTTTTTCAGGTAAATTTAGAAGATACTTTTCGCATGAAAGGGTCGATTTGAAAATTCTGTATGTGGAACATTTTGGATATGAATTTAAATTATCATTCCAAGCCGGTCTATACTGATCTTGTAGTCTTTGACTTACAATATGAATGAATGCTTTCTTATTTGTAATATTTTGATTTAACCAATAATTTCCTAACATACCTAAGGCGGTGATGTTCATTACTGCTAAATAAACTGATGTAGCAACGATGTCTATTAATTCGTAAAAACATCTTATACCGCTGTTTGTCCTATATATTGCATACCACATGTACATCTTTTGCAAGTTATAAGATAAATAACATTTGAAGAACAACATGTCAGAGTATTGTTTTATGGGATAAATGCGTCGACTTTGAATGACTGCTTTTTAAAGTGTGTGTTGTTGGGGTTTTTTTTGTTTTGTTTGTTGGGGTTTTTTTGGGGGGAATGGTATTTTGGGGTTTTTTTTCAAAGAATTTGTCATTATATGACTGATTTTTGTTAACATTAGATTGTGATTTAGAATGAACATGCCTGGGTTTAAGATTGAAGGAGACTTTTATAATTAGCAATTGGTTTACTTCGTGCTAGTACTTTGAGTTTACTTGTAATTGACTGTTCCAAAATTCCCCAATACCTGTGTAATATGTCACCAATATTTGGTAGGCATGCGTTGTATGTTTTGACGAAAGTTTTTTTTTTTTTTATAGTTTAAGTAGTTTATTATTTGCCAAAAAATATACATTTTATAGGCATACAAACATATTTACAATAAAATAATACATTGTACACATTGCGGGGAATGGTGAGGTCTACAGGATAGACCTATTAAAAGTTATCACAGTCGATAGTAAAATACAGTAATGAAATAAATACATAAATAAAAACATACTCATAAATCAAGGTTGTCTGTTCTATGTGTGGTAGCAGTTATCAAGTATTTACACAGTTTAATTAACTCTCTTGAGTTATCGGTGGACAGTAGTTGTGTTAATTTCAGAGTTGATGGTTTATTATAATAATAAGTTTTAATATATTTATCTCTTATAGTATAGTAGAACGGACAAGCTAGAACAAAGTGATATTCGTCTTCTAGTACATTCATGTTGCAGAGATTACATATCCTATTGCTTCTATCGATATGATGGTATCTGCCCGTTACTATGGAGAGAATATGTGCAGAAAGTCTAAATTTACTCAAAATACGTTTATATTTCAGGGCGATAGGTTTCTGAAGGTAAGGTTGTAGACAAAAATTATTAACAATGAATTTGTATAGGAGACACTTTGGAGAATTATTAAATACAGCAAACATAGCCTGAATAAATTGATCTGTCATTCTCTGCTTGAATAATGATAAAAATGTTCTGCTATTTTCTACATTTTGATTGTACCATATATGGCCAAAACCATTAGTGAGAAGGAGGTCTCGTACTTGACTAACCCAGTTGATGGTACGTGGTTTTCTTATGCACTCGTCATAGAGGGCGGTATAACACTCTTTTAAAATACAGTTATCTGTATTCAACAACTTTTTCCAATATTTTACAATTCGTATATTCCTACTTATATACAGAGATGATCGGCCTAATTCATAATACACCATCATATTAGTAGTTTCACGCCTAAAATACGTTTACAAAATTGCAAATGTAGAATCTCGTGGCTGTTTGCTTTGTTAAAACCCCACACTTCACACCCATAAGTTAAAATACTACTAATATATGTATCAAACAATGATAGTAAGGTTTCTGCATTTAAAAAATAGTTACTAGTTTTAGCAAATAAAGCAGCCATAGCTTTTCTACCTTGGTTGCATATTACCTTCTGAGAGGTGTTAAATTTTCCATTATAATGAAGACAGACCCCCAGGTAGTTAAAACTATCGACAATTTCTAAAGTTTGTTCGTGATAGGTCCACTTTTCTTCAGGTTTCACATTTCCACCTTTTCTGAATACTATGAGTTTACTTTCATTAATATTTACTTTTAAATTCCACTCAATTGTGTATATATACAAAGTCTCTAACATACTCTGCAATTCATGTACACTTTCAGAGAACAATACTGTATCATCGGCGTACATTAGAAGACAGAGGTGAAGCATATTTAACTGGTATAGACAGTCCGTGGTATTTAACAGTTCCATTTCTAAATCATTGACAAATAAAGAAAATAAAAATGGCGAGAGGGCTTCTCCCTGAATTAGACCAGATTTGTACCAGAACGATTCAGATATTTTCCCCTGATATTTAACACATGATTTGATCTGACCATATATTGATTTTACAACATTTACAAGCTTGCTATTTAATCCTAATTTATAAATTTTTAGCCATAATGCCTTATGTTCAACAGTATCAAATGCTTTACTATAGTCAGTAAAGGCACAATATAGTCTTTTCTTATTGCCAAGCGTAAGAGTTATAAGGCTATGTAAAGCAAAAATAGCGTCAACTGTGCTGAAACCAGGCCTGAAGCCAAACTGGGCATCAGATATTATATTGTAGGTTGAACTCACATTCAGTAATCTATTGTTTAAAATTGAGGTAAACAATTTTGCTAAGTGGCTCATGAGAGTAATACCTCTATAATTGTTTACATCGTTTTTATCACCCTTTTTAAATATGGGGATAATAGTGCCGTTGCACCAGTTCTCTGGAAAGATACCCGAATCTAAAATAACATTAAAAAGTTTACAGAGAATAGGTACCATTATATCTTTACATTCCGTGAAAAACTCATATAATATATCATCTATTCCGGGGCTTTTGTTATGTTTAACTTTACTTAACGCAAATAGGATCTCTTGTTCAGTAATTCGACTGTCTAATAATTCTTCATACAAGGCTTGATTATCTTGATCAGTGCAATCGTTCGTTCCTTGTGTATTATCGTCTTGCTTAGAACCAACGAGGTCTTTGAAGTATTTAACAAATTCGTCTATTGTTATGTTACAGTTATGCCTTTTTTTAGATTTATTAAATTTCTTGTAAAATGCTTTGAGGTTGTTTTTCCTGAGAGTACCAATCATATTTCCTTCTTGCATCAGGTAAGATGAACGCAGTTTCCTTTGTAATAACTTGTATTTGTTCTTAGCTTCTGATAATTTGAATCTATTCAGATGGCTACGATTGTAATTGAATTGTCGGAGAGTATACTTGTACCTATTATACAACTTTGTGCATTCCTCATTGAACCAAGGCTTGTATTCATGAACAATACCGCGTGTGTTTGTGTGTACTGAGCAGTTGTTACCCGTTCGCGTTTCGCGCTTACAGGTCTCGTAAAAAATATCGTGTAGCATCACTGTCAAGTTATTAACGCACTCATTAACAGAAGTTTTATTAAGAATAAGATCATCGATGCATGCACTGAGTTCGTTTTGCCTAGAAGTAACATTGTTAAGCGCTGTTTCTTTTTTATCAGTATTCCACTCGTATATATATGTTTTGTTACCACTTTTACAAGTACACGTTGATTCATTTACGCCATCTTGTTTTCTTAATAACATGAATATAGGTGCATGATCAGAGTAAATATTAAAATCCCCAACAAAGAAATCGTGTATAACATCTAAAGAATATTTATCTACAATACAATAATCTATTAAGCTTGTTCCGTTTTTGTTATAGAATGTGATTTTTCCGATGCAGTCACTAGCCGACCTGCCGTTTACTATTCTTACGCCAGACGCTATACACATGTTTAATAAACATCGTCCCATGGCGTTTACTTTCGCATCTTCCGAGTTTCTTTTACAGTAAATATCGCTCTCGTAATCAAATAGCTTAGGAACGCAGCCGATATCATCAAAGAATGCTTTATCATTTTCTATAAAATCACTCTCTTGGCCAACACGCCCATTAAAATCGCCCATCAGTATAATATGCCCCTGATCTTTAAAATATTCAATATTTTCTTCCAATGTTTGGAATAAGTCACAATCATATACTGTATAAAACTCACTTCGATCTGGTGGTAAATACACAAAACATAAATAATTATCTACATTGTCAACAAACAGCGATTTATCACATCTTATCCAAATTATGCTATCGTGTTCCATGTTTAAAATGTCAATATTATCATTTAAATATTCTTTATATAGTAATACCAGTCCACCACCTCGACACCTCTTCCTTGGCACTACCACACTGGTATAACCTTCAAGACTTATATTGGTGTTCACATTTAACCAGCATTCCGATAGAAACACGATGTCATTGTTATTAAATAGATTAACGCAGTCTATGTTTTTGATTTTGTCTGCTGCACCGCGTTGAATATTCCACGCACATATTTTTAAAACGTCACATTTCGTGGATCCACCACCCCCCGAGTTGTCCTATTCAGCATTTTCGTCAACATCCTGTGGTCTGTGTGGAGGGGAATGGTCCGATTTTGGAGTGGAGGGAGTTCGCTGACGTTTCGAAGCGGGTCTAGTATTACGCTCGTTGTGCTCACTGCGTCGTGTCGACTGCGTTCTGTTACCGTTAGGCGTCGGCTGTACCTGTTGTACATCTCGGTAAGATCGCGGGTCAGCATGCGGCGGATCACACTCTTCATACAGTTTGCCGTTAACAAAAAGCTTGTCTCCTACCATTCTGGTTTTATGTCCAACTTGTCTGGCTCTCTTTGCGACTGGGTATAGTTTTTTGCGACGTAGTATTGTTGTTTGTGCCGACGTAGATGCAGGTGATTCGATATTCTTTTGTTTGGGTCCAATTAATGTTTTTTTCTATAGCGTTATCTACAATGGGAGGAGAGTAAAGTCTATTAAATTTTCAGAAGTGCTTTTTTCAAACGTTTTACTTCAATTTGTAACGTGTCACTGTCCGAAATGATTCGGATGTACCTTTTAGCTTGACTGAATA